>NC_053023.1:425651627-425663191 GCF_003073215.2 Triticum urartu | reverse complement strand
TAGCTCAGTGCTAGACTTTTGTTAAGCTTCTTGAATGCATCCCTGCCATGTATTTTGTTGTCATGTTTGGGTGTTGTAGCATGTTCATCTCATTGCATTTAGATGGCTACTTGCTGTAAATCGCAGACCGGTGTCATTTTTGAATCGATTGCCATTTCCAAACCGTAACTCCGATTCCGGTGTTCTTTATATTGTTTTCAAGCGGTTTCATCTCATCTTTCCAGTGGCACGCTTGGATTTCCATGTTGAGGCCAGGTTCATGCATTTCCTGTCATATCTTGCATTATGCATCCCGCATCGCATCCCGCATAGCATACCATCTTTGCATCGTTTTGTTTGAGTCTTGCACGTGGTTGATTGTGCCTTTGTTGCTTGTTTGTCTTGTTGGGTAGAGCCGGGAGACGAGTTCGCTAACGAGGAGCCCGTTGAGTTTGCTTTCGAGGATCCAGTCAACTCTGACAACTGTGCAGGCAAGATGATCATACCCTCGAAATCACTACTACCTTTGATATGCTAGTTTGCTCGCTCTTTTGCTATGCCAATGCTACGATGCCTACCAATTGCTTTCAAGCCTCCCAAAATTGCCATGTCAAACCTCTAACCCACCATGTCCTAGCAAACCATTGATTGGCTATGTTACCCCTTTGCTCAGCCCCTCTTATAGCGTTGCTAGTTGCAGGTGAAGATTGGAGGCCATTCCTTGTTGGAACATTTATTTACTTGTTGGGATATCATTATACTGCTATGTTATCTTAATGCATCTATATACTTGGTAAAGGGTGGAAGGCTCGGCCTCTCGCCTAGTGTTTTGTTCCACTCTTGCCGCCCTAGTTTCCGTCATATCGGTGTTATGTTCCCGGATTATGCGTTCCTTACGCGGTTGGGTTATAATGGGAAACCCTTGATAGCTCGCCTTGATTAAAGCTTTTCCAGCAATGCCCAACCTTGGTTTTACCATTTGCCACCTAGCCTCTTTTTCCCTTGGGTTTCCGGAGCCCGAGGGTCATCTTATTTAAGCCCCCCCCCCGGGCCAGTGGTCCTCTGAGTGTTGGTCCGACCGAGTAGACTGCGGAGCCACCTCAGGGCAACTTGAGGTTTGGTTTTACTCGTAGGATGTCTCATCTGAGTGTGCCCTGAGAACGAGATATGTGCAGCTCCTATCGGGATTTGTCGGCACATTAGGGCGGTGTTGCTGGTCTTGTTTTAACCTGTCGAAGTGTCTTGAAGAATCGAGAAACTGAGTCTGATCGGAACGTCTTGGGAGGAGGTCTATTCCTTCGTTGACCGTGAGAGCTTGTCATGGGCTAAGTTGGGACTCCCCTGCAGGGATTTGAACTTCCGAAAGCCGTGCCTGCGGTTATGGGAAGATGGGAATTTGTTAATGTCCGGTTGTAGACAACTGAGTGTGTTACCGTGATGGCCTCTTCTCGGCGGAGTCCGGGAAGTGGACACGGTGTTGGAGTAACGTTTGCGCAGGTTGTTCTCTAGTTTCTCACTCGTGCTTTGCTTCCTCTTCTCGCTCTCTTTTGCGAATAAGTTAGCCACCATATATGCTAGTCGCTTGCTGCAGCTCCACATATTTACCTTATCATACCTAATGAGCTTAAATAGTCTTGATCGCGAGGGTGCGAGATTGCTGAGTCCCTGTGGCTCACAGATTACTATTACACCAGATGCAGGGCCTGCTGACTCCGCTCCAGGAGACGCACTTGAGCTCAAGTGGGAGTTCGACGAAGACTCTCAACGTTACTATGTTTCCTTTCCTGATGATCAGTAGTGGTGCCCAGTTGGGGGTGATTGGGATCGTGTCGCATGTTGGGTTCTCTTGTATTTTGGCGCCGTAGTCGGGCCATGAGTGTTTGGATGATGTTATGTTATTTATGTACTTGATTGACGTGGCGAGTGTAAGCCAACTATGTTCTCCCCTTTTATTATCATATTACATGGGATGTTGTGAAGATTGCCTAACTTGTGACATATGCCTTCAATGCGATTATGCCTCTAAGTCGTGCCTCAACACGTGGGAGCTATAGTCGCATCGAGGGTGTTACAAGTTGGTAATCAGAGCCTTCCCTGACCTTAGGAGCCCCATTGCTTGATCGTTTTTGGCAGCCGAGTTGTGTCTAGAAAAATGTTTTGAGTCATTTAGGAATTATATATCGGAGAGTTTAGGAATTCTTTTTACTTCCCAGTCTCCTCATCGCTCTGGTAAGGCATCCTGATGTAGAGTTTTGACTCTTCTCTTCTCAAATTTCACTAAAAAAAATTAGGATCACGCGGGTATCTTGGAATCGTTCTGATGGTTTTATGATGAGAACATTGTCTTGGTGCCTCCTGTCAGGGATTTTGTGGAAGTGTCCCGGGGAGTTGAGCTCTGAGGTGTTATCATCATAATTTTATCGTTGTAGTTCTGGAATACCTGAGTTTAGTACGCCGACATCGAAAATCTCTTTTATGCAGTTCGTTGGTGAGATAACTTCGACGCCACCCAGTACTGGGGCGGGAGTTCGGGAGTATCGCCATAACTTGTATAACGGATGCTTTTCGAAGGTTGAGGTAGATGGTTTCCGAAGGTTTCTTGGTTATGTGTTGAAGGATGGATACAGCTGGATGTAGGATTTGCTAGTTTGGGTGAGATATTATGCTTCCCCTGTATCCCCAACACCTGATTGCATAACCGGAAAGGTTCGGGAGTTTCATAGGTGGGAATTATTGTAGCTCTAGTTCTTCTTCCACGGATATTGGTTTGAGATTGGGATTTCTTACCGATTATTCGTTCTTGATCCATACCTTGTTGATTTATTTCTCTACCTTAATTCTAAGTGGCTTCTCAATTTATGGATATGTGACCATTTCAAGAGGAATGCATTCGTTCATTTTGTTCGGATGTGAAGACTATATGTTGCAATTGTCATTCCGTTGGATTCAGCTTCAATATTTATCTGTCAATGTGCTAATGGATGTCAACCTCTTCAGGATGGCTCCTCCAACGCGCACGACTCTGAATCCTGATCCGCCACCACCTCCACCTCCTCCGGAGGCATGGCAAGCTGTGATGGCCGCAACCAATGCAAACACACAGTTGATCATGCAAATTCTTCAAGAGCGCTATCAAGGCAACCAAGGGAATCAAGGCAACAATCAGAATCACTTTGCTACACTCAACCAGTTCCTTGCTAACGGGCCAAAGACTTTCAGCAATTGTGTTGAGGCAACCGATGCTGACGATTGGCTAGTGGATCTGTGCAAGCATTTCGAGTGCAGTAACGTCAGCCTGAGGACTTTGTCAAGTTCGCTTCCTTCCAACTCAAAGATCAAGCTGCAGAATGGTTCCAGCAATACAAGGATTCCAGTGGTGGACGTGTTATCACTTGGGATGATTTCCGTCCAGATTTCCGAGCTCATCATATTCCCCAGAGCATGGTTGAAAGCAAGCGTGAGGAATTCCGCAACCTGAAGCAAGGCTCTTTGTCTGTCTATGACTACAACAAGTTGCTTCAGAAGCTCGCCCGCTTTGCCAAGCAGGACGTCCCTGATGAGAAGAGCATGATATATCAGTTCAGGGGTGGTCTCAGAGAAGAAATTCAGCTAGCTCTTGTTCTCTTTGAACCCTTGAGATACGATGAGTTCTACAACATGGCATTGAAGCAAGAGGCTGCTCAGTTGAAGTGTGATGCTTCCAAGAAGCGAGTCAGAGATATTACTCCTTCTTCTTCTACCCAAGTGGCCAAGCAGCAGAAGTATTGGCTTCCTCCTCCTCCGTTTCGTCAGCCGTACCAGCAGAAGAGCAAAGGTGGCAGTGGTTCTTCCCACCCACCCAACCCTGGCTTTCAGAACAAGACTTCGTCTCAAGCTCCAAGATCGAGTGCTCCGTATCATCGTCCGCTTTCAGAGGTCACGTGCAACAAGTGCCAACAGAAGGGTCACTATGCCAACAAGTGTTTCAACCAGAGGCGTCTTCCTCCTCCTCCTGTCAGATCGGCAAGTACAGCTGTGGTCAAGCATAATCCCAAGCACGCCAAGGTCAATTTGATGAATGCAGCTCAGGCAGAGGACTCGTCGGATGTGATCATGGGTAACCTTCCTATTAACGATGTTCCTGCAATAGTTCTTTTTGACACTGGTGCATCGCATTCCTTTTTGTCATGCCCTTTTGCATCGAAGCACAATGTTGAGACTGAGTTCATGCCCAAAGTCATGCAAGTTGTTTCTCCCGGCAAGCTTTTGAATTCTAGTTTGGTTTCTCCCGATATCTCTATCACATTGGGTGACTACAAGTTTCTCTCTTCTCCGGTGGTTCTTGGTAACTCGGATATTGATCTTATTCTCGGAATGGATTGGCTTTCTAAGCACAAGGCACATCTTGATTGTGCTGCAAGGCAGATTCAATTGACTCATTCGTCTGAGGATGTAATTGTCTTTGCCGCTCGTGATGATACCATCCGTCTGTTTTCTCTCAATGAGAAGGGTGAATTGGATGCCATCTCGCAAATTCCAGTCGTTTGCGAATATCAAGACGTCTTTCCAGAAGAGCTTCCAGGAATGCCTCCGCACCGTCTAGTTGAATTCGTTATTGATCTTGAGCCTGGCACGGAACCTGTGTGCAAACGTCCTTACAAGCTCGAACCTATAGAGTTGAAGGAGCTGAAGAAGCAACTCGATATTCAAGAAAGAATGGGTCTCATCCGGCCTAGTTCTTCTCCATGGGGTTGTGGTGTTCTTTTTGTGAATAAGAAGGATGGAACGGACCGACTTTGTGTTGATTACCATCCATTGAACAAGAAGACCATCAAGAACAAATATCCACTTCCCAACATCAATGAGCTGTTCGAAAAACTCAAAGGTGCCCAAGTATTCTCCAAGCTTGATCTTCGTATGGGTTATCATCAGATTCGAATCCGTGAGCAAGATATTCCCAAGATGGCTTTCAGGACAAGCTTTGGTTCATATGAATACACAGTCATGTCTTTTGGCCTCGCCAACGCTCCTCCGACTTTCTCTCGTATGATGAACTTCATCTTCAACGCCTACACCAATGACTTCCTTTTGGTCTACCTCGACGACATTCTGGTTTTCTCCAAGAACAAGGAAGATCATGCCAAGCACTTGCGTTTGGTTCTCGATAAGTTGAGGGAACATCAGTTCTACGCCAAGTTTTCCAAGTGTGAATTTTGGCTCGATGAGGTTCTTTATATTGGTCATATCATCTCTGCCAAGGGCATTGCCGTGAATCCTGAGAAGGTGTCTGCAATTGTGAATTGGGAACCTCCTCAGAACGTGAAGCAACTCCGTAGCTTCCTCGGTCTCGCAAGCTATTGCCGAAGATTCGTTGAAAACTTTTCTAAGATCGCGAAGCCTCTCTCTAATCTTCTCCAGAAACACGTCAAGTACGTTTGGTCTCCGGAGTGTGACATTGCTTTCAACACTTTGAAAGAGAAATTGATCACTGCTCCAGTTCTCACTCCGCCTGATGAATCCAAGCCGTACGAGGTCTTTTGTGATGCCTCTCTCCAAAGTCTTGGCGCAGTATTGATGCAAGAGAAGAAAGTTGTTGCTTATACCTCTCGCCAGTTGAAGCCTAATGAGAAGAACTACCCCACTCATGATCTCGAGTTGGCGGTAGTTGTGCATGCTCTTTTGACTTGGAGACATCTTCTATTGGGAAGAAAAGTGGACATTTTCACTGATCACAAGAGTCTCAAGTACATCTTCACTCAGCCTAATCTCAACCTCAGGCAAACTCGATGGGTCAAAATGATTCAAGAGTATAATCCGAGTATCGAGTATACTCCAGGCAAGGCCAATGTGATTGTTGATGCATTGAGCAGAAAAGCTTACTGCAATAGTCTGATTCTCAAGCCTTATCAACCCGAGCTTTGTGAAGCTTTCCGCAAACTTAATCTGCAAGTTGTTCCCCAAGGTTTCCTCGCCAACCTTCTAGTCTCTCCTACCTTGGAAGACCAAATTTGCCAAGCCCAGCTTCTTGATGCTATGGTGAAAAAGGTGAAGATTGGGATTGCCAAGAGTCAACCCAAGTACAAGTGCTACCGCCTTGATGACAAGGATACTCTCTTCTTCGAGGATCGTATTGTTGTACCCAAAGGTGACCTCCGTAAAGTGATCATGAACGAGGCTCACAATTCTCTCCTCTCCATCCACCCTGGGAGCACAAAGATGTATCAGGACCTCAAGCAAGCTTATTGGTGGACTCGAATGAAGCGTGAGATTGCTCAATTCGTGAATGAATGTGATGTCTACAGAAGAGTGAAGGCAGAACACCAAAGGCCAGCAGGTCTCCTCCAACCTCTTGCCATTCCAAAATGGAAGTTTGACCACATTGAAATGGACTTCGTGACTAGGTTTCCTAAGTCCAAGCGTGGCAATGATGCCATATTCGTTGTCATCGACAAACTCACTAAAGTGGCTCACTTTCTGCCTATCAAAGAGTCGATCACTGCAGCTCAATTGGCGGAACTCTATACCTCTCGAATTGCCTCACTGCACGGTATTCCTCAAGTGATCTCTTCAGACCGTGGCAGCATCTTTACATCCAAGTTTTGGGATTCTTTTCAGAAGGCCATGGGCTCCAACATCCGCTTCAGCACAGCTTTCCATCCTCAAACTAGCGGTCAAGTCGAGCGTGTCAACCAGATTCTTGAAGATATGCTCAGGGCTTGTGTGGTCTCCTTCGGCATGAAGTGGGAGGATTGTCTTCCTTATGCTGAATTCTCCTACAACAACAGTTTTCAAGCAAGTTCGGGCAAGGCCCCATTTGAAATTCTGTATGGCAGGAAGTGCCGTACCCCTCTCAACTGGTCTGAAACCAGTGAACGTCAGCTTTTGGGTAATGACTTAATCACAGAGGCAGAAGAAATGTGCAAAGTCATTCGTGATAACCTCAAAGCAGCCCAATCCCGTCAGAAGAGCTACTATGATAGTAAGCACCGTGATTTGGCTTTCGAGATCGGAGATCATGTTTACCTCCGCGTCTCTCCTATGAAAGGTACTCGTCGCTTTGGTATCAAAGGGAAGCTTGCCCCTAGATACGTGGGACCTTTCAAGATTGTCAGCAAGAGAGGCGACCTCGCCTATCAACTCGAGCTTCCTTCAAACTTTGCAAATGTTCATGACGTGTTCCATGTCTCTCAGCTTCGAAAGTGCTTCAAGACTCCTGACCGCACCGTCAACTTCGAGGACATTGAGCTCCAAGAAGATCTCTCTTATCGTGAGCACCCAGTTGCTATTCTTGAAGAGACTGAACGCAAGACTCGCAACAAGTCAATCAAATTTCTCAAAGTCAAGTGGTCACACCATTCCGACCGTGAAGCTACCTGGGAACGCAAGGATCACCTCCGTTCTGAGTACCCGGCGTTCTTTCAGTCCTAGATCTCGGGACGAGATCCTTTCGTAGTGGTGGAGTGTTGTAACACCCCGGATGTAACTTTCCCAATTTGTACTCCAACTCTTGCCGTTTCCGGCGTTAGGTTATTTTATTTTCTCGGGTTCGGTTTCTTTGTCTCCGTGTGTTGTATCGTTGTCATGCATCTCATATCATGTCATCTTGTGCATTGCATTTGCATACGTGTTCATCTCATGCATTCGAGCATTTTCCCCGTTGTCCGTTTTGCATTCCGGCGCTTCGTTCTCCTCCGGTGGTCAATTCTACCTTTCTTTCGTGTGTGGGGATTAAACATTTCCGGATTGGACCAGACTTGCCAAGCGGCCTTGGTTTACTACCGGTAGACCGTTTGTCAAGTTTCGTACCATTTGGACTTCGTTTGATACTCCAACGGTTAACCGAGGGACCGAAAAGGCCTCGTGTGTGTTGCAGCCCAACACCCCTCCAATTTGACCCAAAACCCACCTAAGCTTTCTCCATCATCTAGAGCGTTCGATCACGATCGCGTGGCCGAAAACCGCACCTCATTTGGACTCTGCTAGCTCCCTCTATGCCTATAAATAGGTCCTCCTCGAAAATCTTGGATCCCCCTCCCCGAAACCCTAAAAATCCACCTCGCGCCGCGCCGGACGTGTCCGTTCCGGCCGGACACGCCGCCGCCGCCCGCCCGCGCCTATCAGACGCCGCCACGTGTCCACGCCGCAGCCTCCCACCGCGCGGCCCGGGAGGCCCAAGGCCGGCCCCCACGGGCCCAGTCACCGCCGCCCACACCCGCATCGCCCCGCCGTCGTCTCCTCCCGAGCCGGCGCCGCGCCCCGCCGCCTCCGCCTTGAGCGCCGCTGCCCGCCATCGCCGCCGTCCGCCAACGCCGCGGCCGCGCCGCCCCTGCCTCCCCAACGCCGCGGCCGCGCTGCCCTTGCCTCCCCGCGCCGGGCCCGGCCGCTCCCTTGCCTCGGCCTCTCCCTCCTACTCCGGCGCCGCCCTGCGGCCTCCTCCGGCGAGCTTCGGATCCGGCCGGCTACAGTGCCCCGACTGCGCCTCGATTTCCGCGCCGGGTCAAACCCTAGATCTCGGGGTGATTTTTTTCACCAAGTCCCGGAGATTTTCTAGTCCAAGTGCTCATGTTCATAGCAACGTAACGTTGCATTCGTAGCTCCGGTTCATGCATATAGCATATCAAAATGTTCATCTCAGAGAGTACATCATTTCATTCCATTGCATCATTTTCATTTGAGTTCATATTGATGCCTGAAATGCTGTTAGAAGAACGCTACTTGAGATAATTGTCAGATCTGCTGCTCCATTTAGGTTTTTGTCATTTTTGCCATGATTAACGTGTGCATGATATGCCCTGATGTTCTACATATGTTTTGTTAAGGGTTTTGTCATCTTTCCAGAGGTGGAACCCATGTATTTTTGTGATGCGTATGGTGACTAGTGCAAGCTTGCAAAGTGAGGCACTCGGTAATTCTGTTTTCAGGGACTTAGCAATTCCACCAAGTCCTGGAACTGTTTATCTCATATTGCCTTATGTTCCTGTTGTTTCCAAGTGATCCGTGCCTCTTTTGAGGATGATCAGTAAGGATGTTTTGTTAATCTCGTAGTGCTCTATCCATCCATGTCTTTGTTTGCAATTATGGAGCAACCTAGCTTGAGTCAATCGAGCTCTACTTTTGCTACTTCATGAATCTGGGAAGATTGTCAACTTGTTTGCAATTTTGCCGATGATGTTGTAGTTGATCCGTGCATGCTATGCTATTGTTCTTGCCATGTCTAGCTTGCATTTTGAGTGTTCTTGATAGATGTATGCTTGTATTGCCATGACTTGCTCCGTAGTGAGTGCATCGAGCTCGTAAACATGCCCACTTGAGATATGTTTCAGCATGTGCCAGTTTTCACTAAGTCTGAAAACTGATTATGTTTTTGCTATGTTCATATGCTTGCAATTGTATTTTCTGATCCCTTTTGGCTCAAGGTCACTAAGGGACTTTTGTTAAGCTATTTTAGTATCTCCATGCCATTTTTTACTTTGCCATGTTCAGGTCCTGTAGCATGTAGTTTTGTTTCTCCGAAGAGTGCTACCTGAACTGAAATTCCAGACAAGTGTTAATTTCACTAAGTCTGAGATCTGTTTTCCATATGCATTTTTGCCATGCTTGTTTGAACCTGTTAATGGATGAGTTGGCCATAGCTCAGTGCTAGACTTTTGTTAAGCTTCTTGAATTCATCCCTGCCATGTATTTTGTTGTCATGTTTGGCTGTTGTAGCATGTTCATCTCATTGCATTTAGATGGCTACTTGCTGTAAATCGCAGACCGGTGTCATTTTTAAATCGCTTGCCATTTCCAAACCGTAACTCCGATTCCGGTGTTCTTTATATCGTTTTCAAGAGATTTCATCTCATCTTTCCAGTGGCACACTTCGATTTCCAATTTGAGGACAGTTTCATGCATTTTCTGTCATATCTTGCATTATGCATCCCGCATCGCATCCCGCATAGCATACCATCTTTGCATCGTTCTGTTTGAGTCTTGCACGTGGTTGATTGTGCCTTTGTTGCTTGTTTGTCTTGTTGGGTAGAGCCGGGAGATGAGTTCGCTAACGAGGAGCCCGTTGAGTTTGCTTTCGAGGATCCAGTCAACTCTGACAACTGTGCATGCAAGATGATCATACCCTCGAAATCACTACTATCTTTGATATGCTAGTTTGCTCCCTCTTTTGCTATGCCAATGCTACGATGCCTACCAATTGCTTTAAAGCCTCCCAAAATTGCCATGTCAAACCTCTAACCCACCATGTCCTAGCAAACCGTTGATTGGCTATGTTACCGCTTTGCTCAGCCCCTCTTATAGCGTTGCTAGTTGCAGGTGAAGATTGGAGGCCATTCCTTGTTGGAACATTTATTTACTTGTTGGGATATCATTATACTGCTATGTTATCTTAATGCATCTATATACTTGGTAAAGGGTGGAAGGCTCGGCCTCTCGCCTAGTGTTTTGTTCCACTCTTGCCACCCTAGTTTCCGTCATATCGGTGTTATGTTCCCGGATTATGCGTTCCTTGCGTGGTTGGGTTATAATGGGAACCCCGTGATAGTTCACCTTGATTAAAGCTTTTCCAGCAATGCCCAACCTTGGTTTTACCATTCGCCACGTAGCCTCTTTTTCCTTTGGGTTTCCGGAGCCCGAGGGTCATCTTATTTAACCCCCCCCCCCCCCACCCGGGCCAGTGCTCCTCTGAGTGTTGGTCCGACCGAGTAGACTGCGGGGCCACGTCAGGGCAACTTGAGGTTTGGTTTTACTCGTAGGATGTCTCATCTGAGTCTGCCCTGAGAACGAGATATGTGCAGCTCCTATCGGGATTTGCCGGCACATTCGGGCGGTGTTGCTGGTCTTGTTTTAACCTGTTGAAGTGTCTTGAAGAACCGAGAAACCGAGTCTGATCGGAACGTCTTGGGAGGAGGTCTATTCCTTCGTTGACCGTGAGAGCTTGTCATGGGCTAAGTTGGGACTCCCCTGCAGGGCTTTGAACTTTCGAAAGCCGTGCCCGCGGTTATGGGCAGATGGGAATTTGTTAATGTCCGGTTAGAGATAACTTGAACCTTAACTTAATTAAAATGGATCAACCGAGTGTGTTACTGTGATGGCCTCTTCTCGGCGGAGTCTGGGAAGTGGACACGGTGTTGGAGTAACGTTTGCGCAGGTTGTTCTCTAGTTTCTCGCTCGCGCTTTGCCTCCTCTTCTCGCTCTCTTTTGCGAATAAGTTAGCCACCATATATGCTAGTCGCTTGTTGCAGCTCCACATATTTACCTTGTCATACCGAATGAGCTTAAATAGTCTTGATCGCGAGGGTGCGAGATTGCTGAGTCCCTGTGGCTCACAGATTACTATTACACCAGATGCAGGGCCTGCTGACTCCGCTCCAGGAGACGCACTTGAGCTCAAGTGGGAGTTCGACGAAGACTCTCAACGTTACTATGTTTCCTTTCCTGATGATCAGTAGTGGTGCCCAGTTGGGGGTGATTGGGATCGTGTCGCATGTTGGGTTCTCTTGTATTTTGGCGTCGTAGTCGGGCCATGAGTGTTTGGATGATGTTATGTTATTTATGTACTTGATTGACGTGGCGAGTGTAAGCCAACTATGTTCTCCCCTTTTATTATCATA
>NC_053023.1:425636670-425650627 GCF_003073215.2 Triticum urartu | reverse complement strand
CTGCAAAGGAACTTTCAGCAGATCCATCCAATTTATCTGGCTTCACTTGTGCTAACCCCATTATCATTGATGAATCCTTTGATGCAAACTATAAACTGTTTAAGAATCAGAATGGTGAAGTGTTTGCCAGGTACATTGGTACTAACTGCAGGAATGGACCGCCTATGAAGAAGATCTGGGTTCCGAAAAAGTGTCTGGAAAATCTTCCTGTGAATGTCTTCATGACACCTCACTTGAAGAAGACAAACCTCAGACCAAAGGCTTCATACGGTCCACAGGCTTCATACAAACAGAGGACTCACCTGAGTCACACTAACGCAAATATTTTGCAGGGAAACCATACTCAGGCATATGAATATGAGAGCGGTTCATCGAACCGTCATGTTCATATGACCAAAAATTATTCTGCTTATTCCTATGAGTATTATTGTCCACCTGCAAGACTGTTTGCTAAGGCTTCAAAGCCAAAATTCTCAGATGTTGCACTTAGATATTGCTTCTAAGACACCCTTGAAGATGTGGGTGGTTAAGAAAGCTTAACTCTCTTTTGCAGGGAAAGGTCTCCAGCAGAAAAACAAAATCTTCTGACGCTATTGCTGGGGACCTTAAAAGTCTTGTAGGGCGCAAGATAAAATGCCCAAATGGCATCATTATGTACTTCATTCCTGAATCGCATGCTACTATCCCTATTAGTCCTAATCTGGATCTAAGTTTTCATAACCCACTGGTTCATCAAATGTTTTTGCTTCACAATTCTCTTCGTGAAGCCTATCCCCCTAACTGCACTGTAGGGTACGACACCAGCGACTTCAAAGTCTTCAGAATGGATTATTGACAGTGGGTGTACAAATCACATGACTGGCAAAAGAAGCCTTCTTATGGACTCAACCTTACGTCCATCCGACAAAAGCCACATCACATTTGCTGACACTGGTAAAAGTAAGGTACTGGGTCTAGGTAGAGTTGCAATCTCAAAGGATCAACACATGGATAAAGTCATGCTTGTTGAATCCCTTGGATTCAACTTAATGTCTGTCTCAATGCTTTGCGATTTGAACATGATCGTAATGTTTGGAAAATATCGTTGCCTAGTACTAATGGAATCTGACAAGTCTCTAGTGTTTGAAGGGTATCGGAAAGATGATTTGTATGTGGTAGATTTCTCGGTAGGGCCACAACTTGTAGTATGTCTTCTTGCAAAAGCTTCAGAATGCTGGCTTTGGCATCGGAGGCTTGGGCATGCTGGCATGAGGAACCTCCACACCCTTGCGAAGAAGAAGCATGTCATAGGCATCGAGGGCGTCAAGTTCAAGAAAGATCACTTATGCGGTGCCTGTGAAGCAGGGAAGATGACAAGGGCAAAACATCCTTCGAAGACAATCATGACTACTATTCAACCCTTCGAACTGCTCCACATGGATCTTTTCGGTCCACTCACTACTCAACTTTTACTACTACTGCTTGCCTCTATGGCTTCGTCATTGTTGATGATTACTCTAGATATACTTGGGTGCACATAATCCTTTACAAGACTGAAGTGCAGGATGTCTTCAGACGCTTCGCCAATCGAGCTATGAACAATTTTGGCGCCAAGATAAAGCACATCAGAAGTGACAATGGCACCGAATTCAAGAATACTGGCCTTGATACATATCTTGATACCTTGGGCATCACACATGAATTCTCAGCTCCGTACACACCACAGCAGAATGGCGTCGTCGAACGCAAGAACAGAACACTCATTGAGATGGCCAGAACGATGCTAGATGAATACAAGACTCCAAGAAAATTCTGGATTGAAGCCATTGATACTGCATGTCATACAATCAATCGTGTTTATCTTCACAAGCTTCTGAACAAGACATCTTATGAACTCCTAACTGGCAAGAAGCTAAATGTCAGTTACTTCAGAGTATTTGGCTCAAGGTGCTGGATCAAGGACCCACACCACACCTCAAAGTTTGCACCAAAAGCACATGAGGGCTTTATGCTTGGATATGGAAAGGATTCGCACTCCTACAGAGTCTTCAACCTCTTTCATTACAAAGTTGTTGAAACAGTGGATGTGCGGTTCGATGAGACAAATGGTTCACAAAGAGAGCAACTGCCAAATGTGCTAGATGAAGTTCCAGCTAGTGAATCAATCAAGCTTATGGGAACTGGAGAGATTATACCTTCTGAAGCTCATCCTGAAGAAGAACTTATCATCTCAGCACCTGATCAACATGAAGACAATGCTCAGCCTGAAGACATTCCTCCCAACAACAACACAGATCAGCAAGAGCAAAGTCTTCGCCCTGTACATCCTCGTGTTGCCAATGAAGTGCAGATTGACAGAATAATCGACAGCATCAATGCACCTGGTCCACTCACTCGTTCAAGGGCAACTCAGCTAGCAAATTTCTGTGGGCACTTCGCATTTGTCTCAATATCAGAACCCAAGAAAGTTGAAGAAGCCTTCATGGAACCTGAATGGATTCAAGCTATGCAAGAAGAGCTTCAACAGTTTAAGCTGAATAATGTATGGGAACTGGTTAAGCGTCCTGATCCACGAAAGCACAACATAATAGGCACCAAATGGATATACCGCAACAAACAAGATGAACATGGTCAAGTTGTCAGAAACAAAGCTCGTCTCGTTGCTCAAGGATATACTCAAGTGGAGGGCATTGACTTCGATGAAACATTTGCTCCTGTGGCTAGGCTTGAAGCCATACGCATACTGCTGGCTTATGCAAATCATCATAACATACTTCTATATCAAATGGATGTGAAAAGTGCCTTTCTCAATGGCAAGATTGAAGAAGAAGTGTATGTTGCACAACCGCCTGGCTTTGAAAATCCAAAACATCCTGACATGGTATACAAGCTCAACAAGGCACTGTATGGCCTCAAGCAAGCCCCTAGGGCCTGGTATGACACACTCAAATACTTCCTGAAGAGCAAAGGCTTCATACCTGGTTCCCTGGATCCCACTCTTTTCACGAAGACATATGATGGTGAACTGTTTGTGTGCCAAATATATGTGGATGACATTATCTTCGGCTGCACCAATCAGAAGTACAGTGAAGAGTTTGGATATATGATGCAAGAGCAATATCAGATGTCCATGATGGGGGAGCTAAAGTTCTTCCTTGGTCTTCAAATACGACAACAACGCAATGGCGTCTTCATATCTCAAGAGAAGTATCTCAAAGATTGCCTGAAGAAGTTCGGTATGCAAGACTGCAAAGGCTTCACAACACCAATGCCAGCCAAACATCATCTAGGTCCTGACGACAATGGTAAAGAGTTCGATCAAAAGGTATACCACTCCATGATTGGTTTTTGCTTTATTTATGTGCATCTAGGCCAGATATTATGCTTAGTGTTTGCATGTGTGCTCGATTTCAAGCGGCACCAAAGGAGTCGCATCACTTAGCTGTGAAGCGAATTCTTTGATATTTAGCTCACACCCCAACTCTAGGATTATGGTATCCAAAGGGCTCAGAGTTTGATTTGGTTGGATTTTCGGATGCTGATTATGCTGGTGACAAAGTTGATCGCAAGTCTACATCAGGCACATGTCACTTTCTAGGACGATCACTTGTATGTTGGTCTTCAAAGAAGCAGAACTGTGTATCTCTCTCCACTGCTGAATCTGAATACATTGCTGCTGGATCTTGCTGCGCTCAGCTTCTGTGGATGAAGCAAACACTCAAGGACTATGGCATTCATCTGAAGCAAGTACCACTTTACTGCGACAACGAAAGCGCCATCAAGATTGCCAACAACCCAGTTCAGCACTCGAAGACAAAGCACATTGAAATTCGTCATCACTTTCTCAGAGATCATGTTGTGAAGGAAGACATTGATATCATACACGTCAACACTGAAGAACAATTGGCAGATATCTTCACCAAGCCCTTGGATGAGAAGAGATTTTGCAAGTTATGGTGTGAGCTAAATATCTTGGAATCCTCAAATGTCCTGTGATCAGGCACACATCC
The DNA here is from genome assembly GCF_003073215.2 of Triticum urartu. NCBI lineage: Eukaryota > Viridiplantae > Streptophyta > Magnoliopsida > Poales > Poaceae > Triticum > Triticum urartu. Next base: position 425,646,638 of record NC_053023.1, on the reverse strand, counting down.
TAACACTTATGCATATTGATGACTTAGATGTGCAACACACAAAGTAAAGTATATCTTCAATCAATGAAGACATACATTCTAAGTGTGAATACATTAATGTGGAATTTGACTTCGGAGCGCCACGATAATTGTGCGCCGTGTCTGGGTCTAATACTTCCTATACGGTGGGTAACGCCACCACCAAACGTTCTATTTTGAAGTGTTACACTCATGGCGTTACCTTGCAATATCTTCACATTTGGTTTGGCTTCGAACTTAACATGTCTTCATGATTATCTTCACTACGCTGATTATATAGATATATATACATACTAGTGTTCTGTCCTCTACAGCATTCACTTATAGCTATGTCTTCTTGGTTGAATCTTTTGAACTAAGTGAATGTGATCGGACCCTAATCTCTCTATGCTTTCTATCTCAAATTCTATCTCTCCAAGTCATATGCATTCTATTGAAACTGTCGAATGTCTTCACTGCGTCCTTGTCAGCAGAAGATATAGAGACAACCATAAAGTCCGTTTTCAATGCTCATTCCTCCACATAAAATCCGAAGAAGCAGGAACGACCGCCCGACAATCCAGGCGTGCGTGGGACGTGGAACAAACCCAAAACTTCCGCAAACTGGCCACGCGTTCCTCAGATGCGAATCGCCAGGGGCACCTGTGTAATAGCACAGTGCCGCCCTGAGCCTATAAATTCACACTTACCGCGGTCATTATCTCCTTCTTCCACCCTCGCACGAACCCTAGCGCCACCGCTAGCACTCGACGACGCCGGCGACGAAGCGCTTCGCTGACGCAACTTCTCCGACGCCGTCCTCACGCCGACTGCGGACATCGTCCTCTCCGCCGTCGCCATAGGTGTCTTCCGTCGCCAAGTTAGGGCACGGAGGACTGAACTGCTCGGCATCATCTCTCACTTCCGTCTAGCAGTTCCAAGTGTGGTAAATAAAACTTCTTTTTACAGCCTCTTTTGATCTCATGGTTCTGTCACTTTCTACCATAAGAAGTTTCTCTTCACATAAGATAGATCTCTAAATCTGCATCTCATAACATGCCTAGTATATTCACTTGTGCTTCATAAAATAGTTAGATTCCTCACTTGTACTGATCTGTGGGTTCGTACAAATCTAGAACCAACTTCTTATCTATGAGTGAATGTCTTCGCACGATGAGGTCAATGTCTTCTAAACTGATTAATCTTCAAAACCTTCTGAGAATGCATATGACCTCTTCCCCTTCCCTCGCACCTTAATGCTGTCACAGGTACATGTCCGTGGGAGAATCCTTCAGTTCTCATAGTCTGCATTCATTTGCAGAATTCCTACAGCATCACATAAACTCTCCTGAAGCCAGTTCCTGTTGGTCCAGCAAAAGAAAGCCTTTGAAAGTTTTGAAGCCTTTCAAGTTAAAGTTTATGGCTTCAGAAGCAGCAGCAAGGAAGGGGGGCAGACAGCGACGTGAAGGAACTTCCAAAGATCTGCCTGAAGACCTGGCAGAAATGTATAAAACAGATCCAGAAGAGAGTTATGGGCAGCGCAAGACCCGAATCCAATGGATTCGACGCTATTGGGCAGAACAGTGGTTCAAATACCGCTTCGTCACTCAGGAGTATGCTGAGAAATGTGCCATCAAGAAACCATGGGGGGACATCATTTACAAGAATCTCATACCCAGGACCAGAGATGAAGCCATTGCTCAAGGCTTCTACCATGCATGGTCCGAGGACCACAGCCTGATGATGTGCATCCGTCGTCACTCCTCTGGTGTCGTGACGACAATCTGTTCAAGCGCAACTTCCAGTTTGCCCAACAATCAGCGAAGCTGAACAAGAAGAAATTTGGGTTAGACTTCAACCCTGGTCCCTCCGCACCAAGGGCAGATGGCACACGTGACGCCGAACCCAATATCATCGGTCCGTTTGCCAACCTTGAAGGCCTCATCACCCACATCCTAGTCCAAGGGACTGCCGTGAATGACCCTCCAGCTGACTCTGAGTCTGATGAAGCTCCTGCTGTACCGAAGCCAAAGCAATCAAAGGAGCCAAAAGCTTCAAAGCCGGTCCCTTCCTCAAAAGTCTCATGGGCGAGGCCATTGGCAACTGCACCTCCTGAAGACAGTGTGCAGTCTGAAGACGTATCCCGCGTCTCCAAGCTCCAGAAGGACTAGGTGCCTCAACCACACACCGGCAAAGAGCTCACAGCTGCTGCCATCCTGCACAGCGAAGCCATAGATCTGTCAAGTGATGAAGATCTTGGAGATGACGCTCTAGAGCAGCTCATCAAAAGCAAAGAAGAAGCTGAAATCTTCAACAATTTGCCTCTCTTTGATGTCGCCATCATCCACAATTTCATCGACAAATGGTTTTCCTCACCAGACATCAGCTTTGAAGATCTACAGCTGCCCGTTGGCCTCAGCGTCGCATTCCAAGGCGTTATTGCTTCAGAACTTGCTATTGCCCAGCGCATAGTTGAACTGAAGCAGAAAATTGATCATGAAAGGGCTCAGTTCAAGAAGCATATGGCCAAGCTCAGCGTGAAAGAAGTGAAGAGCTTCAAGACCATGCTGCATGAGCTCAAAGAAAATTTTCTAAAGAAGCGTGCAGAAGCTCAGGGCTCACGTGACCGGATGAAGTCTCTGGCGGAAAGATGTGTACAAGCCTAAATGAGGCTGAAAAGCGCAAGGCACTTGGGCGTCCAGGCATTGACCCCAAGATGGCCGCGAAGAAGAAGAAGAAGCCTGCTATGGCTGAACCAGAGGCACCTAGGCAAGAAGCGGTTCCAATCGTCTTCCAAACTGCAACGACTGGCTCGAAGCCAAAGAGCCGGTCAACAGCTTCAGAGCTCAAGAAGACAAGAACTGCTGAGGCTGAAGCAAGGAAAAGGAAAAGCTCTGAAGCCTCTCCTACTGCCCCCAGCAAGAAGAAGATAAAGATCTAGAAATCTCGGGCTGCTCCCACAGAGCCCTTGATAGTTGAACCTATTGCTATGGTGCACCCGAACGCAGAACGTCAACTGACGGTTCATGAGCCTGCTTCCACAGAGGCTCCTGAAGCTGAAGACATACCAGCAGCCGACCCCATTGCTGCTGAAGACATTGGTCATCAGGACAATGTACAAGATGATGCAGCCCTTCCTTAGTATGAACAAAGCGAGCTCATCAGCATTGGTCGTCCTCTGATGCCAATTGCACAAGATGCGTCATGGGCGGATCGCCCCCAAGAGGAAGAAGACAATGAGGCCCAGCCCACTCCAACCCCACGGGCGTCGTCTGCATTCCGCAGGCTTCGTAGAGGTCCAAGGCCTCAAGTCTATACTGAAGACATTCCGGCTGCATCAGCCGAAGAAGAAGCATCACAAGAGCCCACTCCAATGCTCCATCAAGAAGCAGTTCTCCAGGAGAACGTGCCTAAGTCTGACCCTCCAGCTAGTCGCGTGGAGGCTGAAAATGTTGAGGCTGCCACAACCAACACTAAAGCCAATGTGGAGCCCTCCCCGCCAAAAGCTTCAGCAGACAGCGAAGCTACTGAACCAGACACTTCTGTTCCTGAGTCTGCTGCAGGTCCTCAATTTGATTACCATGTTGAGCACAGGCCTCATGTTCAGAAGCCAGTCCCAAGGCTGCCAAGGTTCCCAGGTCCTGCATCAGCACCTGGCTCCTTTGACATCAATAGCTTCAGGGCAGACAATACGTTTTTCAACAGCTCCAAGAACCCCTATTCAAGGGGACGGATTTCATCAGATAGGTTCTGGAGCTATCCTCAGCATAGCTACTATTCATGCATCCTATACAACCAAGGTCGCATCTTCCCTCACAAGCGCCTTGATGCTGAAGCCATTGCTGGTCTGCCCTGCTTAGAGGAAGCGCTGGATTGCTTCAAGCAAGTGGGTTTGCTGCCGTTTATAACTGATGAAGAGCACTAGAATGAAGAGCTTCTGCTTCAGTTCTATGCCACCCTCCACATTAAAGGATACAACAGAGATCCGAAGACTTGGGTCCTGGAGTGGATGACCGGTAATGTCCATCATGAAGCCAATGCATTTGATATCATTGAGCTCACCGGCCTGCCCACTCCTGGCGAATTCTTCGAGGAAGGCTGTCAACTACATGCTGAAGCTATTGAGAGCATATTCCAGAGGCCTGAACCAAATATGAGTCAGATGCTCTCAATGATGAAGCCATTGCCCCATGATGCACCCTATCCAACTGAGTTCTTCGTCGAAGACCTTGAGTACCTGCCCAGGACCATATATCACATCATCCGGCGAACTCTCTGGCCCATTAAGGGGCACTCTCCACATGCCAAGATTGAGGGTGCAATGAAGACTCTCATATTCTGTATACTTCATGGCAAATGCTTCAACGCACAGGATTTCTTCATACGCCAACTTGCAACGTCAGGCTCAGATTTATTTGGTTTGAAGTTCTATGCTCCTTGGGTGATGAGGCTGATCAAACTACACTCTGCGATCTCGTATCAGCCCTCAGCCTGAAATCATCGGATCTTCTTGCCAGATGTGGATACCTCTGTTGAAGCTATATATCCAAAGCCTGCCAAGCAACCGTTGAGTCTTTAGAATGCAGAACACCAGAGCTTCACTCAGAATGATGAAGGTGTTGAAGCCATCTCCAGGGTGTATCCTTTGGCTGGCACTACACGTGCGCCACACCCTGCTTCAACTGAAGCCACTGATAGTGCAACTGCTTCAAGACCCAAGAAGCGCACTCGTGTTCTCACTGATCGAGAGCTTCATGTGGCCCTTCATCAAAAACAAGATAGGCATCACGATTGGCTAAAGCGTCAGATGAAAAGCCTCTTGGTGGATGTTAATCGTCTTCGAAATCTTGCCACCAAGAATGCCTTCGTCACTCATGAAACCTGTTGTCGTACATGGAAAGGGCTCTCAATGATATGTACTGAAGCTGAACTTGAAGAGGATGGCTTCACAGAGCGCTTCAAGTTTGACACCACACCTCCTAGAAGGGCTGTGATGCAAAACACACCATCACTTGAAGACTCTGAGTTTTCTTCATCTGCTGCCACAGTCACTGCCAGAATCATTGATGAAGAAGACAATGCTACATCACCGCCACCTGCTTCAGCACCTCCAAGCTCCTCTGCACCGCCAAACACCTCCAACGACCCTGCTGCTCCTGAGAACAAGTAGACACTCTATGTCTTCAAACCTTTTTGGTCCTCGCTGACAAAAGGGGGGGAAGCATATGAGTTGATAGTCTTCAAGCGGGTCCATATGGGCGGGTTCTTTATGTTTTGCTATATTTTGCTTCGTGCTTAAAACTCTCGTTTTTGCTTCATTTGGTTCTTATGAGTTGTAACACTTAAACCAGATGGTCGTCTGCTACTTGTTTGCCATCCTATTTTGCGAAGATAAATTCCGCATGTGCGACGATAAATTCCGCACTTAGCTCATTCTGCAGACGTCCATTTTCCATTATGCATGTCATTATCTTCATATACTTTCACATGCATAGTGGATTGTCATCATAAGCTGAAGTGGATCTCCAAGTACAACCTGCCATGTGCATTTGCATTCCAAAAGCAAATTAACTTATATGCACATCTTCAGGGGGAGCCCTTGCAACTTATGAAGACAATTCCTTATCCTTTACAATTTCACAGACTATATTCCCCGTTGAAAACTTCAAATAGTTTGTCATCAATCACCAAAAAGGGGGAGATTGTAAGTGCATCTAGTGCCACCCCTAGTTGGTTTTGGAGTATTGACGACAAACCTAGTTGAGGGAGTAATGTGTTTGTGAGAATTGCAGGATAACACAGGTAGAAGTCCCTCATTGATTCGGTTTTAATACCAGAGATGACCCCTAAAAATGTATGAAGACATTGAAGCCAAAGGTGGTATATGGAGATATTCACATTGAAGACTATGACAAAAGAAGACACGTTATGAAGCCTATGGAGCTCGAAGACTTAGATCTTTCGTAGTTCTTTTTCTTTTGTGTTGAGTCATAGGAACCACCGTACTGTTAAGTGGGCTCTAGGAGGACCAGTCAGAATGACTGAAGTGATGCCTAAACCAAAAACCTATGTCTTCGAGTGAAGACAATGAGAGAGAATCTTGTCCAGAGCCGGACAAGTCAGCTTTGCTTGTAGCCCAAGTAAAGTTGCCATGAGAGTTTGAAATCTGACCGTTGCGACACGTGTCAGTTCCTTAGTGACCCAGGGTCATTTCGGACAAATCAGGTTGGGTTGCCAAGTGGCTATAAATAGCCCACCCCCTACAACCATAAACGGTTGGCTGCTCAGATTTCAGTGCACGGCTTTTGTCGTTTGAGAGCAACCCACCTCGAAGCCTTTGAGAGAAAATTCCTAGCGAGGAGAAAAGCCCTAACCACCCAGAGCCAGAGAACATTGGGCATCACTTAAGTCTTCTTGTCTGTGTGATCTGAAGACTTATTACACTTGGGGACTGTGAATCCTCCAGATGGTTAGGCGTCGCGTTCAGAGCATCCAAGAGACATTGTGGATTGCCTGTGAACGAAGTCTGTGAAGGTTTGGGAGTCTACCTTGAAGACTTACCAGAGTGATTGGGCAAGGACTATGTGACCTTAGCTCAAGGAGAATACGGTGAGGACTTGGTGTCCTGAGCTGCGTGTTCAGGACTGGCTGTCCGGGACTGTGTGTCCTAAGGTTTAAATACCTAGCCGCTCCAACCAGACGTACAGTTGTCACAACAACTGGAACTGGTGTAACACATCATTGTCTTCAACGAGTCACCGGTTTCATCTTCACTTCCTTTTTCATACTGTTACTCATTGTGAAGCCATTGCATGCTTGCTCTATCTTTTGTCTTCACAACGTGAATGTATGATCTGTTTGGCTTCACAACTTCTTCCTACCTGATCCTTATTACACTGCAGCTGTTTGTCATTGTGCTTTCACTCTATTGAATGCTTGACCATGGCTGGCCTAGTGTAATCTAACTTCCCCTGCATAGTAATAGGCATAATCTTTGCTATTTGTCTTCATAACTCCCACGTTTTGAAGACTTTCATAAAAATCGCCTATTCACCCCCCTCTAGTCGATATAACGCACTTTCAATTGGTATCAGAGCTTTGGTGCTCCCTTGTTCTGTGTGATTCGGTTTAACCACCTGGAGTTTTAGCTATGTCGACTGCAGGGATAATCAAAGTCTCCGCTGCGTGCCCCGTCTTCGATGGAACTGAATATCCCTACTGGAAGAATAAGATGCGCATGCATCTTGAAGCCATTGACGTCGACCTATGGTATGTCATCGAGAACGGCGTTCCCAAGGCTGGAGAAGGTGTCACTGCTGCTGATGTCAAGAAGTTCACTCAATTGGACTCTACTGCCAAAAATATCATCTGTGGTCATCTGACAAAAGGACAGTATGGCCGCGTGAGTGCCTTGAAGACATCCAAGCTAGTCTGGGACTGGCTCTCCAAGGTCAATGAAGGCATATCAACCCAGAGAGATCAAAGAATCAGTGTTCTTCGCAACCTCTTCAACCGCTTCAAGCGAAATGACAATGAGAATGTCTAGCACACATTTGACCGGCTCACTGACATCACAAATGAGCTTCAAGCCCTCGGCGCCACTGAGATCACCAAACATGAAATTGTCAAGACGCTGCTGAGATCACTTGATAGTTCATTTGACATCCTAGCCCCGATGATTCAAGAACGTCCTGATTTCAAGACACTCGATCCGTCTGACATACTTGAGAGGCTAAACACACATGAGTTTCAGCTTTCTGAGAAAAGAGATATCTATGGTCCAAACTATGGGCGAACTCGTGCCTTGAAGGCAAAAGATGTTTCCTCATCTGAATAAGAATCTGACAGGAGTTCTGATGATCCTGAAGACATTGGAAGGGAACTTGCAATGCTAGTGAAGAAGTTCCAAAAATTCACCAAGAAGAAAGGCTTCAGAAAATCTTCACGATCAAGCTCAAGGAATGATGAAGCTTCTGCTCATGACTACAAGAAGAAAACATGTCACAAGTGCAAGAAAACTGGACACTTCATCTCTAAGTGTCCACAGTGGGACAATGAGAACAGAAGGAACAAGAAGAGCAAGGAATATGATTCTGACGACAAGAAGAAGAAGAAATACTCAAAGTCTTCTTCCAAATCTTCCTCAAAGTCTTCATCACACAAGAAGAGCTCATCTGGCAAGGCACGTGCGTTTGTTGGCAAGGAAATGGATTCAGAGGAGGAGTCCGCTTCTGAGGAGGCAGAGATGGAGTCTGAGGGGGAGTCTGATTCTGGCATTGCGAGTCTGGCTACAGCATACATCGCCAAGTCCATCTTCAACACTGAAGACAGTGACTGCATCACCGACACCGACGCAAATGACAAGAACGACTCCACTCCAACCTACTGCTTCATGGCACGCGGTGCCAAGGTAAACACACGCACTACTCGTTATAAAACATCTAGTGACGATGACTCTGACTGTGATTCAAAACCCAGCTACAAAACACTTGCTAAAATTGCAACTGAACAACAGAAAGCTATGGAACATATTCTAAAACTGTTAGACAGAAGCGATGGTCTGTTGGGTGCTGAAATGACTCGATCTGAATCCTTAATTGAAGACATAAAAAATCTTCACGTTAAGTATCAGGAACTTGAAGATCGTCTTGATACTCTCTCAACAACTCATGAAAAGCTTTCCTATGATTATCTTCAAAGGAAGCAAGAACTTGAGAAATTGAGAGCGGCTCATGAAGATCTTCAAAAGGAAAACGAGTCACTTCACGCCGAACAGATCAGTTCCGCTCAGGAAGGATTTGAACCACCATGTCTTAAATGCATTGAGCGTGATAATGCTACTTCTGTTGCTGAATGTTCCACTGCTACTGCTGTTGCAATATCTTCAACTGTTGATGTGGTAACTAACCCCTCTGCTGAGGATACCACTGCTATTGCTGATGAGAATGCTAGGTTGAAGACATTGCTTGAAACAGGGATGTACAAAAGTCTTAAAGGACATCAGACATTATGTGATGTCCTCAAGAAGCAGATTCTGAATCGAAACCCTAGGAAAGAGGGTGTTGGGTTCGCAAGGAAAATAAATGCAGATGGCTCTTACTGGAAACCTGAGCAGTACCCCAAAACCACATGGGTTGCTGCAAAGGAACTTTCAGCAGATCCATCCAATTTATCTGGCTTCACTTGTGCTAACCCCATTATCATTGATGAATCCTTTGATGCAAACTATAAACTGTTTAAGAATCAGAATGGTGAAGTGTTTGCCAGGTACATTGGTACTAACTGCAGGAATGGACCGCCTATGAAGAAGATCTGGGTTCCGAAAAAGTGTCTGGAAAATCTTCCTGTGAATGTCTTCATGACACCTCACTTGAAGAAGACAAACCTCAGACCAAAGGCTTCATACGGTCCACAGGCTTCATACAAACAGAGGACTCACCTGAGTCACACTAACGCAAATGTTTTGCAGGGAAACCATACTCAGGCATATGAATATGAGAGCGGTTCATCGAACCGTCATGTTCATATGACCAAAAATTATTCTGCTTATTCCTATGAGTATTATTGTCCACCTGCAAGACTGTTTGCTAAGGCTTCAAAGCCAAAATTCTCAGATGCTGCACTTAGACTTATTGCTTCTAAGCCACCCTTGAAGATGTGGGTGGTTAAGAAAGCTTAACTCTCTTTTGCAGGGAAAGGTCTCCAGCAGAAAAACAAAATCTTCTGACGCTATTGCTGGGGACCTTAAAAGTCTTGTAGGGCGCAAGATAAAATGCCCAAATGGCATCATTATGTACTTCATTCCTGAATCGCATGCTACTATCCCTATTAGTCCTAATCTGGATCTAAGTTTTCATAACCCACTGGTTCATCAAATGTTTTTGCTTCACAATTCTCTTCGTGAAGCCTATCCCCCTAACTGCACTGTAGGGTACGACACCAGCGACTTCAAAGTCTTCAGAATGGATTAT
>NC_053023.1:425541261-425635670 GCF_003073215.2 Triticum urartu | reverse complement strand
TAGATGCACTCCTCTCTCTCGTTGCTCGATGACTCCATAGATTGATCTTGGTGATGCGTAGAAAATTTTAAATTTCTGCTACGATCCCCAAGAAAATTATATATTTCCCTTAAAGCACCTTGTTTCTTATGAGCGGGGAAATATTTAGCAGAGAAGTAATAAATCACATCCTGGGGACTACGCACACAACCAGGATCAAGAGAATTAAACCATATCTTAGCATCACCCTTTAATGAGAACCGAAATATCATAAGGATATAATAGTAGCGAGTTTTCTCATCTTTAGTGAATAGGGTGGCTATATCATTTAATTTCGTAAGATGTGCCACAATAGTTTCAAATTCATAAAGAAAGGATCAGATTCAACTAAAGTAATTATCTCAGGTTCAACAGAGAAATCATGATCCTTATCAGTAATAAAGATAGGTGAAGTAGCATAAGCAGGATCATATTTCATTCTAGCATTAGAAGTTTTTGTTTTAGCTTAGCTAATAGTTTATTAAGGTCACTCCTATCATTGCAAGCAAGAAAATCTCTAGCAGTTTCTTCATCCATAACATAGCCCTCAGGCACAACATGTAATTCATATCTAGGGCGAGAGTCTTCATCATCACTCTCATCAATATTATCAGTTTCAATAATTTCATTCTCTCTAGCCCTAGCAAGTTGTTCATCAAGAAATTCACCAAGTGGCACAACAGTATCAAGCATAGAAGTAGTTTCATCATAAGTATCATGCATAGTAGAAGTGGCATCATAAATAACATGCGACATATCAGAATGAATAGCAGGTGTAGGTGTCGCAAGCTTACTCAAAACAGAAGGTGAATCAAGTGCAGAGCTAGATGGCAGTTCCTTACCTCCCCTCGTAGTTGAGGGATAAATCTTGGTTTTAGCATCTTTCAAGTTCTTCATAATGATAAGCAGATATAAATCCCAAGTGAATCAAAGAATAGAGCTATGCTCCTCGGCAACGGCGCCAGAAAATAGTCTTGATAACCCACAAGTATAGGGGATCGCAACAGTTCTCGAGGGTAGAGTATTCAACCCAAATTTATTGATTTGACACAAGGGGAGCCAAAGAATATTCTCAAGTATTGGCAGCTGAGTTGTCAATTCAACCACACCTGGAAACTTAATATCCACAACAAGGTATTTAGTAGCAAAGTAATATGATAGTAGTGGTAACGGTAGCAAAAGTAATATTTTTTGGTTTTTATAGTGATGATAATAATAGCAACGGAAAAGTAAATAAGCGAAGAACAATATATGGAAAGCTCGTAGGCAATGGACCGGTGATGGAGAATTATGCCGGATGCGGTTCATCATGCAACAGTCATAACCTAGGGTGACAGAGAACTAGCTCCAGTTCATCAATGTAATGTAGGCATGTATTCTGAATATAGTCATACGTGCTTATGGAAAAGAACTTTCATGATATCTCTTGTCCTACCCTCCTGTGGCAGCGGGGTCCTATTGAAAACTAAGGGATACTAAGGCCTCCTTTTAATAGAGTACCAGACCAAAGCATTAACACATAGTGAATACATGAACTCCTCAAACTACGTTCATCACCGGTAAGTATCCCGATTATTGTCACTTCGGGGTTAATGGATCATAACACATAATAGGTGACTATAGACTTGCAAGATAGGATCTAGAACTCTCATATATTGATAAAAACATAATAGGTTCAGATCTGAAATCATGGCACTCGGGCCCTAGTGACAATATTAAGCATAGCAAAGTCATAGCAACATCAATCGCAGAACATAGTGGATACTAGGGATCAAACCTTAACAAAACTAACTTGATTACATGATAAATCTCATCCAACACATCACCGTCCAGCAAGCCTACAATGGAATTACTCACGCACAACGGTGAGCATCATGAAATTGGTGATGGAGGATGGCTGATGATGACGATGGCGACGGATTCCCCTCTCTGGAGCCCCGAACAGACTCCAGATCAGCCCTCCCAAGAGAGTTTAGGGCTTGGCGGCGGCTCCATATCGTAAAACATGATGAATCCTTCTCCTTTGTTTTTTCTCCCCGAAAGTGAATATATGGAGTCCAGGTTGAGGTCGGTGGAGCGTCAAGGGGCCCATGAGGCAGGGGGCGCGCCCAGGGGTCAGGCGCGCCCCCACCCTCGTGGACATGTGGGACACCCCCTGACGTGGATCTTCCTTCCAATATTCATTATATGTTCCAGAATAATGCTCCATTGATTTTTAGGTCATTCCGACAACTTTTATTTCTGCACAAAAATAACACCATGGCAATTCTGCTGAAAATAGCGTTAGTCCGGGTTAGTTCCATTCAAATCATGCAAGTTAGAGTCCAAAACAAGGGCAAAAGTGTTTGGAAAAGTAGATACGACGGAGACGTATCAAGCAATTGATAGAAAAGCGCAAAGTTATGACGATATCTAAGGCAATGATCATGAATATAGGCATCACGTCCGTGTCAAGTAGACCGAAACGATTATGCATCTACTACTATTACTCCACACATCGACCGCTATCCAGGATGCACCTAGAGTATTAAGTTCATAAAGAACGGAGTAATGCCTTAAGCAAGATGACATGATGTAGAGGAATTAACTCAAACAATATGATGAAAACTCCATCTTTTTATCCTCGATGGCAACAGTACCATACAAGCACCGCAAGATTGAACCCAAAGCTAATCACTTCTCCCATTGCAAGAAAAACCAATCTAGTTGGCCAAACCAAATCGATAGTTCGAAGAGACTTGCAAAGATATCAAATCATGCATAAAAGAATTTAGAGGAGATTCAAATAATATTCATAGATAATTAAGCTGATCACAAATCCACAATTCATCGGATCTCGGCAAACACACCAGTGAGTATTACATCGAATAGATCTCCAAGAACATCGAGGAGAACATGGTATTGAGAATCAAAGAGAGAGAAAAATCCATCTAGCTAGCTACTAGCTATGGACCCGTAGGTCTGTGGTAAACTACTCACGCTTCATCGGAGAGGCAATGGTGTTGATGTAGAAGCCCTCTATGATCGAATCCCCCTCCGGCAGGATGCCGTAAAAGGCCCCAGGGTGGGATCTCACGGGTACAGAAGGTTGCGGCGGTGGAAAAGTGGTTTCATGGCTCTCCTGGAAGTTTTCAAGGTATAAGAGTATATATAGGAGGAAGATCTAGGTCAGGGGGCCACCAAGGGTCCCACAAGGTTGGGGGTGGGCCCTCCACCCTTGTGGCCACCTCGTGGCTCTTCCGACTTGCACTCCAAGTCTCCTGGGTGTCTTCTGGTCCAAGAAAAATCATCGCGAAAGTTTTATTCTGTTTGGTATTCTTTTTCTCCGAAACTCTAAAACAAGGAAAAACATGAACTAGCACTGGGCTCTAGGTTAATAGGTTAGTCCCAAAATCATATAAAATAGCATATTAATGCATATAAAACATCCAAAACAGATAATATAATAGCATGGAACAATAAAAAATTATAGATACGTTGGACACGTATCAGTAGGTCTGAGGTAAACTACTCACGCTTCATCGGAAGGGCAATGGTGTTGATGTAGAAGCCCTCTGTGATCGAATCACCCTCCGGCAGGACGCTGGAAAAGGCCCCTAGATGGGATCTCACGGGTACAGAAGGTTGCGGCGGTGGAAAAGTGTTTTCGTGGCTCCCCTGGTTGTTTTTGGGATATATGGGAATATATAGGCGGGATAAATAGGTAGGTTGAGTCACGTGGGGCCCACAAGGGTGGGGGGCATGCCCTATGTCGGTGTCAAAACCGGCGGATCTCGGGTAGGGGGTCCCAAGATGTCTGTCTGAGGATCGATGGTAACAAGGGACACAAGGGACACAATGTTTCCCCAGGTTCGGGCCCTCTTAAAGGAGGTGAAACCCTACGTCCTGCTTGATTATATTCGATGTGTATAGGGGTTACAAGAGTTGATCTACCTCGAGATCGTTATGGCTAAACCCTAGCTGTCTAGCCTATGGTTATTCTGATAGCCTCTACGGACTAAACCCGCCGGTTTATATATACACCGGAGGGGCCTAGGGTTGTATAGAGTCGGTTTACAAGGGAAGGAAATAGTACATCCGGACACCAAACTTGCCGTCCATGCATATAGGAGTCCTATCCAGACACGGGGGATAGTCTTCTGTTTTTATCTTCATGACCCATTAGTCCAGCCCATATTGAATAGACTGGACACACGAGGACCCCCTAGTCCAGGACTCCCTCAGTAGCCCCTAAACCAGTCTTCAATGACGATGTGTTCGACACACGGATTATCTTCGGCATTGCAAGGCGGGTTCCTTCTCCTGAATATCTTAAGTTAGCTCCCTACATAAAGGAACCGTGTCTAGCTCTGCATAATCAATACAACCCTTAGCCATGAAGGCAAGATGTCAAAAATAAGTACAGTGTCTTTTACTAACAACTTTTTCGATGAAGCGTCACACTTGACTCTTTAACATTTCGAACCGTTTTCACACCTCCCGTTTCGCGTTTCGAGGCTTAGCCTATATTGGCACACCTCGAGAAAACATTGATCGTGCCCGCCCATTACAGGATTCTCATCAATATGGTTTGGGTAACCCAACCGCGCCTTACGCACGATCCCATTGGGAACATGTGAGGTTTATGGCTTGAGAGGGGGACGTTTGGTATTTTCACCGTCTATAAGAGGATAAAGATCCCTCCTTTTTCCCCATGCCTTCCTCTAGTTCCTGTCTTCCAACCTACAAGCTCTAGCACCCACAACTCCAATCTTTCCCACCGCTGCCACCCTCCCAGCAATGGCCGGGTACGGTTTCAAGGGAAAGTGGGAGGCCTCCCCCGTCATCGAAAAGAACGTCAAGGATCTCCGGAGCGCGGGCTATCTGTCCGCGGATATCGCGCATAGGATTCCTGACAAGGATCAGGTTATTCCTACTCTGGGGCCCGGTGAGAGGGTCGTGTTCACCCCCCCATTTCCTCCGGGGGCTGGGATTTCCCCTCCACCCCTTCGTCAGGGGTCTGATGTTTTACTACGGGCTATATTTCCATGATCCAACCCCTAATTCCTTCCTCCACATATCTGCGTTCATCGTCGTGTGTGAGGCTCTTCTCCGCACCCCCCACACTTCGGCCTGTGGCTCAAGGTCTTCAATATGAAGCCGAAGGTGGTCGATGGACAACATGCAGACTGTGGCGGGGCTATGGTAAGCAAGCTCCCCAACGACGTCTGGCGCAAAGGGGCATTTGTAGAGACAGTCAAGGTGTGGCAGCAGGAGTCACTACAAAAAAAAGACACATCCGTGACATTTTGGACCGAACGAATTTTTTTTCTGTCATACATATGACACTTCTATGACGATAATTGTGACAAAACCTGGTATCATCATAGATGTGGTGGGCTCCTACTTCTATGATAAAAAATCATGACAGAAAATGGGCTTTTCGTCCTGGGCGGGCCGGAGACGCAACTGCATGACATTCTTTGGGCCGTCCATGACGGAAAAAACCGTGGTAGAAGCGAGGGCGAGGAAAATTTTGGGGAGTTCCCGGTTACAGTGGGAGGTCGGGGGCTGAGCAGTGCGCGTTTCTCTCGTACACGTACGCGCATGTGTGCGAGGCATTGGCTCTAACTGAACCCGAGCGAGGCGTTGGGCTCTAACTGAACCCGAGCGATTGCACTGCAGGCTATGCGTTACTGAACCCGAGCGATCAATCGATGGCTGTTAACTGAACCCGATCGAGCGATTCCTTCGCTACTGCTACTAACTGAAGCCGATCGATGCTGCCCCTAGGATGAACAGTGAGTGTTGCGGGGGGGGAGGGGTTGGATGAACAGTGCGCGGTGGCGTTTCCTCTGGATGAACAGGACCCCGTGGTGTGGTGGAGGGCTGGATGAACAGTAGACGGTGGAGGGGTGCCCGTGGAGGGGTGGTTGAACAGGACCCCATGGTGTGGAGGGCTGGATGAACAGTAGATGGTGGAGGGGTGCCCGTGGAGGGGTGGTTGAAGAGTAGCCGGTGGAGTAGCGCGCGGTGGAGGCTGGATGAACCGGAGCCCTTGGAGGCTGGAGGAGGTCGACGGTAGCCCATGGAGGCTGGAGGAGGTCGACGGTGGAGATGAACAGTATCCCGTGGAGTCCCGTTTTGCGGTACGCCTGTAACGCCCACTACTGATGATCAGGGAAAGACACATAGTAATGGCGTGAGTCCTCGTCGAACTCCCACTTGAGCTCAAGCGCGTCATCTGGAACAGAGTCATCAGGCCCTGCATCTGGTTTGGAAGTAAATTGTGAGCCACAGGGACTCAGCAATCTCGCACCCTCGCGATCAAGACTATTTAAGCTTATAGGTAAGGCAAGGTAAATATGTGGAGCTGCACATATCTTGTTCTCAGGGTACACTCAGATTGTCTTAGGTACGGGTAGGCCAGCCCAGAGTTGCCCCTGGTGGCCACCGGCAGCTGACAGGTGGACCAACACTCAGAGGAGCACTGGCCCGGGGAGGGGGGGGGTTAAAATAAGATGACCCTTGGGCTCCGGAAACCCAAGGGAAAAAGAGGCTAGGTGGAAAATGGTAAAACCAAGGTTGGGCATTGCTGGAGAAGCTTTATTCAAGGCGAACTATCAAGGGGTTCCCATTATCACCCAACTGCGTAGGGAATGCAAAATCCGGGAACATAACACCGATATGACGGAAACTAGGGCGGCAAGAGTGGAACAAAACACTAGGCGAGAGGCCGTGCCTTCCACCCTTTACCAAGTATATAGATGCATTAAGATAACAAGATAATATAATGATATCCCAACAAGTAAAATAATGTTCCAACAAGGAACGATCTCCAATCTTCACCTGCAACTAGCAATGCTATAAGAGGGGTTGAGCAAACGGTAACATAGCCAATCAACGTTTCTCTAGGACATGGTGGGTTAGAGGTTTCACATGGCAATTTGGGAGGCATGATAAGCAAGTGGTAGGCATCGTAGCATAGGCATAGCAAAAGAGCGAGCATCTAGCAAAGCAAACATAGTAGTGATTTCGAGGGTATGATCATCTTGCCTGCAAAGTTGTCAGAGTTGACTGGATCCTCGAAAGCAAACTCAACGGGATCCTCGTTAGCGAACTCGTCTCCCGGCTCTACCCAAACAAGACAAACAAGCAAACGGAATACAATCAACCACGTGCAAAGCTCAAACAACATGATGCAAACATGGTGTGCTATGCGGGATGCGATATGTGATGCATATGCAAGATTTGACAAAGGATGAATGAACCTGGCCTCAACTTGGAAATCCAAGTGTGCCACTGGAAAGGTGGGATGATTTCGCTTGAAAATGATATAAATAACGCCAGAATCGGAGTCACAGTTTGGAAATGGAAAGCAATTCAAATATGGCACCGGTCTGCGATAAACAACAAGTAGCCATCTAAATGCAACAAGATGAACATGCTACAGCACCCAAACATGACAACAAAATCCATGGCAGGTATCCATTCATAATGCTTAACAAAAGATGAACACTGAGCTACGACCAATTCATCCATTAACAGGTTCAAACAAGCATGGCAAAAATGCATTTGGTAAACAGATTTCAGACTTAGTGAAATTAACACTTGTCTGGAATTTCAGATCAGGTAGCACACTTTGGGGAAAGAAAAACTATATGCTACAGGGCCTGAACATGGCAAAGTAAAGCTTGGCATGGAGCTACTCAAAGAGATTAACAAAAGTCCCTTAGTGACCTTGATCCAAAAGGGATCATAAAATACATTTGCAAGCATGTGAACATGGCAAAAACATAATCAGTTCTCAGACTTAAGTGAAAACTGGAGCATGCAAAATCAGATATCAAGTAGGCATGTTTACGAGCTCGATGCACTCACTACAGAGAAAGTCATGACAATCTAAGCATACACACATCAAGAATACACATTATACAAGCTAGACATGGCAAGAAAAATAACATAGCATGCATGGATCAACTACAACATCCTCAGCAAAATCGCTAACAAGTAGAGAATCTGCCCAGATTCACGAAATAGCAAAAGTAGAGCTCGATTGACTCAAGCTAGGGTGCTCCATAATTGCAAACAAAGACATGGATGGATAGAGCACTACAAGATTAACAAATCATCCTTACTGATCATCCTCAAAAGATGTACGGATCACTAGGAAACAACATGAACATATGGCATATTGATATAAACAGATCAAGCACTTAGTGGAATTGCCAAGTCCCTGAAATCAGCATTAACGAATGCACCACTTTGCAAGCTTGTGCTAGTCACCACACAAATCACAAAAATACATGGGTTGCACCTCTGGATAGATGACAAAGCATATAATAAAACACATGTAGAGCTCAGGGGCATTTCATGCACACATTAATCATGGCAAAAATGACAAATATCTAATTGGAGCAGCAGATCTGACAATTATCTCAAATAGCGCCCTTCCAACAGCATTTCGGGCATCAAGATGAACTCAAATGAAAATGATGCAATGAGATGAAATGATGTACTCTCTGAGATGAACATTGTGATATGCTATATGCCCAAAACGAAGCTACGGATGCGGAGTTACGATGCGATGAACATTGTGATATGCTATATGCCCAAAACGAAGCTACGGATGCGGAGTTATGATGCGATGAACATTGCCAAAAATTAAGGGGAGAAGGGAAAAAGTCAACCGACGTTTGAATCCAGATCTAGGGTTCTACGCTGGGTACTGTAGCACGGGGCTGAGGTTCGCCGGAAATGGAGGAGTGGTGGCCGGGGCTTGACGAGGAGGCGGTGGGGAGGCGCGGACCCGGTCGCCGGAGCTCGGGGCCGGGGCGGCGGATGGCGGAGGCGGCGAGCTGCTCCCTGGCCGCGGCGGTCGGCGAGGTGGCGAGGCCGGATGGCATCGCGGCGGCCACCGGCGAGGAGCGCACTACGGCGCGGTGGCGCGGGCCGCCGGAGATGGAGGCGAGGCGGCGCTGGGTCATCGCGGTCGGTGAAGACGATGGCGCGGGCGGCTGGAGGAGATGGGCCGGGGAGGGCCCGCCGTGGGCTCTTCGGGCCTCGGCGCGGGGACGGCCGGCGGCGCCACGTGGCAGCCTGCCACTGGTGCGGGGCGGCAGCGCGACGTGTCCGGCTGGAAACGGACACATCCGGCAGCGGCGCGAGCGGATCTAGGGTTTTAGGGGGGTGTTTTGACCCGGGATTTACGAGAGGGGGGCTATATATAGGCATAGAGGGAGCTAGGAGTGTCCAAATGAGGTGCGGTTTTCGGCCACGCGATCGTGATCGCACACTCTAGATGATGGAGAGGGTTTAGGTGGGTTTTGGGCCAAATTGGAAGGGTTTTGGGCTGCAACACACACGAGGCCTTTTCGGTCCCTCGATTAACCATTGGAGCATCAAACGAAGTCCAAATGGTACGAAACTTGACAGGTGGTCTACCGGTAGTAAACCAAGGCCTCTTGGCAAGTATCGGTCCAATCCGGAAATGTTTTCCCCCCACACACGAAAGAAAGGTAGAAAAGACCACCGGAGGAGAACGGAGCGCCGGAATGCAAAACGGACAACGGGGAAAAAGCTCAGATGCATGAGACGAACACGTATGTAAATGCAATGCACATAATGACATGATATGAGATGCATGACAACAACAACAACAACAACACATAGAGACAAAAACCCAAACCCGAGAAAATAAAATAACTTAACGCCGAAAACGGCAAGAGTTGGATTACATATTAGGTAAATCATATCCGGGGTGTTACAACACTCCACCACTACGAAAGGATCTCGTCCCGATATCTAGGACTGAAAGAACGCCGGGTATTCAGAGGGCTTCTACATCATCATCCAAGCCCCTCCGATGAAGTGTGAGTAGTTTACTTCAGACCTACGGGTCCATAGCTAGTAGCTAGATGGCTTCTTCTCTCTTTTTGGATCTCAATACAATGTTCTCCCCCTCTCTCGTGGAGATCTATTCGATGTAATCTTCTTTTTGCGGTGTGTTTGTTGAGACCGATGAATTGTGGGTTTATGATGAAGTCTATCTATGAATAATATTTGAATCTTCTCTGAATTCTTTTATGTATGATTGGTTATCTTTGCAAGTCTCTTCGAATTATCAGTTTGGTTTGGCCTACTAGATTGGTTGTTCTTTCCATGGGAGAAGTGCTTAGCTTTGGGTTTGATCTTGCGGTGTCCTTTCCCAGTGACAGAAGGGGCAGCAAGGCACGTATTGTATCGTTGCCATCGACGATAACAAGATGGGGGTTTTTATCATATTGCATGAAACTATCCCTCTACTTCATGTCATCTTGCTTAAGGCGTTACTCTGTTTTTTACTTAATACTCTAGATGCATGCTGGATAGCGGTCGATGAGTGGAGTAATAGTAGTAGATGCAGGATCGTTTCGGTCTACTTGTCTCGGACGTGATGCCTATATACATGATCATACCTAGATATTCTCATAACTATGCTCAGTTCTGTCAATTGCTCAACAGTAATTTGTTCACCCACCGTAGAATACTTATGCTCTTGAGAGAAGCCACTAGTGAAACCTATGGCCCCCGGGTCTCTTTCTCATCATATCAATCTCCATCACTTAATTATTGCTTTGCTTTTACTTTATTTACTTTGCATCTTTATACCAAAAATACCAAAAATATTATTTATCATCTCTATCAGATCTCACTTTCGTAAGTGACCGTGAAGGGATTGACAACCCCTAAGCGCGTTGGTTGCGTTAAGCTATTGTTTTTGTGTAGGTACGAGGGACTCGAGCGTAGCCTCCTACTGGATTGATACCTTGGTTCTCAAAAACTGAGGGAAATACTTACGCTACTTTGCTGCATCATCCCTTCCTCTTCGGGGAAATCCAACGCAGTGCTCAAGAGGTAGCAAGAAGAATTTCTGGCGCCGTTGCCGGGGAGTCTGCGCAAAAGTCAACATACCAAGTACCCATTACAATCCCTATCTCCCGCATTACATTATTTGCCATTTGCCTCCCGTTTTCCTCTCCCCCACTTCACCCTTGCCGTTTTATTCGCCCTCTCTCTCTATCCTCCCTCTCTATTTGCCTCTTTTGCTCGTTTGCTCTTTGTTTGCTCGTGTTTTAGTTTGTTTGCTTGTCGTCATGGCTAGTCTCATATCTTCTCCGTTGTCTCCCGAGAATGAAGTTCTAAATTTTAAACAAAGGGAGGGAGAAAATCTAAAAGATGCTTGGTATAGAATTTGCAATGCTCAAAATAGATCTACCAGGAAGCAATCTACTTCAGTTCTTCTCTGCAATTTTTATTTAGGTGTTAATCCTTGGTATAGATATATCCTTGATACCATTACCGGAGGAAATTTCTTGGGTAGACATACTTTTGATTCTTATAATGCTATGTTAGATTTATTTGGCTCACCACCTCTTTTGGTTAATGGAACTATGTTAACTTTGGAGCCTGTTATGCAAAGACTTGAAATTATTGAAAATAAAGTTGCTACTATTGAATTAATTTAAAATCTAGATAAAAAGATCCACAATCAAATTACTCAATATGGATCTAAGGTAGGAATGACTTTGAAAAATATTAAGGAAAAGGAACCCATAGTTAATGAGAAGATAAACTTAGATTCTACTAGAATTGATAAACTTGAGGGTATCATTACAAACTTGGGAACCGTTTTTTCTTACGTAAAGAATACTCCAAGTCCTCCTACTAAATTTTCCAAGCTTATGTATGTTCCTAAAAATAAGGGTGAATCATCTAGTAAGGAAACTGCGGATCTTAAATCTATAAGTATTCATCCCAATCTTTTTGCTATCATTAAGGAACCAATTGCTACAAATGAATTTTTCGATCTTGTGCCTGAGAGTTTGATAATCACTAGAAAGAAATAAATTCCTAAGGGAAATATATGCCTCATTGAAGAATTGCCTACCAAAGAAGGCAATACCTAGATCTATTCTTGCTTGTTATGCCTAGCTAGGGGCGTTAAACGATAGCGCTTGTTGGGAGGCAACCCAATTTTATTTTTATTCCTTGCCTTTTGCTCCTGTTTAGTAATAAATAAATTATCTAGCCTCTGTTTTGGTTGTGTTTTTCGTGTTTAATTAGTGTTTGTGCCAAGTAGAACCGTTGGGAAGACTTGGGGAAAGTCTTGTTGAACTTGCTGTAAAAAACAGAAACTTTAGCACTCACGAGAACTGCTGTCATTTTTATTTGGAAAGCGCTATTTAGTTAATTCTTTTTGAAGATGATTAATAGATAAATTCGTCACGTCCAGAAATTTATTTTAGAATTTTTGGGTTTCCAGATCTTGCGCTAAATACTGATTACTACAGACTGTTCTGTTTTTGACAGATTCTGTTTTTCGTGTGTTGTTTGCTTATTTTGATGAATCTATGGTTAGTAAAATAGTTTATAATCCATAGAGAAGTTGGAATACAGTAGGTTTAACACCCATATAAATAAAGAATGAGTTCATTACAGTACCTTGAAGTGGTCTTTTGTTTTCTATCGCTAACGGAGCTCACGAGTTTTCTACTTTAAGTTTTGTGTTATGAAGTTTTCAAGTTTTGGGTAAAGATTTGATGGATTATGGAACAAGGAGTGGCAAGAGCATAAGCTTGGGGATGCCCATGGCACCCCCAAGATAATCTAAGGACACCTAAAAGCCAAAGCTTGGGGATGCCCCGGAAGGCATCCCATCTTTCGTCTACTTCTATCGGTAACTTTACTTGGAGCTATATTTTTATTCACCACATGATATGTGTTTTGCTTGGAGCGTATTTTATGATTTGAGTCTTTGCTTATTAGTTTACCACAATCATCCTTGCTGTACACACCTTTTGAGAGAGCCATACATGATTTGGAATTTGATAGAACACTCTATGTACTTCACTTATATCTTTTGAGCTTTATAGTTTTGCTCTAGTGTTTCACTTATATCTTTTAGAGCACGGTGGTGGATTTGTTTTATAGAAACTATTGATCTCTCATGCTTCACTTAGATTATTTTGAGAGTCTTAATAGTATGGTAATTTGCTTAAAATCCTAATATGCTTGGTATGCAAGATTAATAATAAAACTTTCGTATGAGTGTGTTGAATACTAAGAAGAAATTGATGCTTGATAATTGTTTTGAGATATGAGGATGGTGATATTAGAGTCATGCTAGTTGAGTAGTTGTGAATTTGAGAAATGCTTGTGTTAAAGTTTGTGATTCCCGTAGCATGCACGTATGGTGAACCGTTATGTGATGAAGTCGGAGCATGATTTATTTATTGATTGTCTTCCTTATGAGTTGCGGTCGGGGACGAGCGATGGTCTTTTCCTACCAATCTATCACCCTAGGAGCATGCGCGTAATACTTTGCTTTGATAACTTCTAGATTTTTGCAATAAGTATATGAGTTCTTTATGACTAATATTGAGTCCATGGATTATACGCACTTTCCTTCCTTCCACCATTGCTAGCCTCTCTAATACCGCACACTTTTCGCCGGTATCATACACCCACCAAATACCTTCCTCAAAACAGCCACCATACCTACCTATCATGGCATTTCCATAGCCATTCCGAGATATATTTCCATGCAACTTTCCACCGTTCCGTCCATTATGACACGCTCCATCATTGTCATATTGCTACCATGATCATGTAGTTGACATCGTATTTGTGGCAAAGCCACCATTCATAATTCTTTCATACATGTCACTCTTGTTTCATTGCATATCCCGGTACACCGCCGGAGGCATTCATATAGAGTAATATTTTGTTCTAAGAATCGAGTTGTAATTCATGAGTTGTAAGTAAATAAAGTGTGATGATCATCATTATTAGAGCATTGTCCTAGTGAGGAAAGGATGATGGAGACTATGATTCCCCCACAAGTCAGGATGAGACTCCGGATGAAAAATAAAAATAAAAAAAGAGGCCATAAAAAAAGAGAAAGGCCCAAATAAAAAAAATGAGAGAAAAAGAGAGAAGGGACAATGTTACTATCCTTTTACCACACCTGTGCTTCAAAGTAGCACCATGATCTTCATGATAGAGAGTCTCTCATTATGTCACTTTCATATACTAGTGGGAATTTTTCATTATAGAACTTGGCTTGTATATTCCAATGATGGGCTTCCTCAGAATGCCCTAGGTCTTCGTGAGCAAGCGAGTTGGATGCACACCCACTTAGTTTCTTTTGAGCTTTCATATACTTATAGCTCTAGTGCATCCGTTGCATGGCAATCCCTACTCACTCACATTGATATCTATTGATGGGCATCTCCATAGCCCGTTAATACGCCTAGTTGATGTGAGACTATCTTCTCCCTTTCTGTCCTCTCCACAACCACCATTCTATTCCACCTATAGTGCTATATCCATGGCTCACGCTCATGTATTGCATGAAGATCAAAAAAGTTTTGAAAATGTCAAAAGTATGAAACAATTGCTTGGCTTGTCATCAGGGTTGTGCATGATTTAAATACTTTGTGTGGTGAAGATAGAGCATAGCCAGACTATATGATTTTGTAGGGATAGCTTTCTTTGGCCATGATATTTTGAGAAGACGTAATTGCTTTTTAGTATGCTTGAAGTATTATTATTTTTATATCAATATGAACTTTTGTCTTGAATCTTTCGAATCTGAATATTCATACCACAATTAAGAAGATTTACATTGAAATTATGCCAAGTAGCACTCCGCATCAAAAATTCTGTTTTTATCATTTACCTACTCGAGGACGAGCAGGAATTAAGCTTGGGGATGCTTGATACGTCTCCAACGTATCTATAATTTTTGATTGCTCCATGCTATATTATCTACTGTTTTAGACATTATTGGGCTTTATTATCCACTTTTATATTATTTTTGGGACTAACCTATTAACCGGAGGCCCAGCCCAGAATTGCTGTTTTTTGCCTGTTTTAGGGTTTCGAAGAAAAGGAATATCAAACGGAGTCCAAACGGAATGAAACCTTCGGAAACGTGATTCTCTCATCAGATAAGATCCAGGAGACTTGGACCCTCCGTCAAGGAAGCCATGAGGTGGTCACGAGGGAAGGGGGCGCGCCCCCTAAGGGCGCGCCCCCCTACCTCGTGGGCCCCTCGAAGCTCCACCGACGTACTTCTTCCTCCTATATATATCCACGTACCCCCAAACGATCGGAGACGGAGCCAAAAAAACCTAATTCCATCGCTGCAACTTTCTATATCCGCGAGATCCCATCTTGGGGCCTGTTCCGGAGCTCCGCCGGAGGGGGCATCAATCACGGAGGGCTTCTACATCATCATCCAAGCCCCTCTAATGAAGTGTGAGTAGTTTACTTCAGACCTATGGGTCTATAGCTAGTAGCTAGATGGCTTCTTCTCTCTTTTTGGATCTCAATACAATGTTCTCCCCCTCTCTCGTGGAGATCTATTCGATGTAATCTTCTTTTTGCGGTGTGTTTGTTGAGACCGATGAATTGTGGGTTTATGATCAAGTCTATCTATGAATAATATTTGAATCTTCTCTAAATTCTTTTATGTATGATTGGTTATCTTTGCAAGTCTCTTCGAATTATCAGTTTGGTTTGGCCTACTAGATTGGTTGTTCTTGCCATGGGAGAAGTGCTTAGCTTTGGGTTCGATCTTGCGGTGTCCTTTCCCAGTGACAGAAGGGGCAGCAAGGCACGTATTGTATCGTTGCCATCGAGGATAACAAGCTGGGTTTTTTATCATATTGCATGAAACTATCCCTCTACTTCATGTCATCTTGCTTAAGGCGTTACTCTTTTTTGAACTTAATACTCTAGATGCATGCTGGATAGCGGTCGATGAGTGGAGTAATAGTAGTAGATGCAGGCAGGAGTCGGTCTACTTGTCTCGGACGTGATGCCTATATACATGATCATACCTAGATATTCTCATAACTATGCTCAATTCTGTCAATTGCTCAACAGTAATTTGTTCACCCACCGTAGATACTTATGCTCTTGAGAGAAGCCACTAGTGAAACCTATGGCCCACGGGTCTTTTTCTCATTATATCAATCTCCATCACTTAATTATTGCTTTGCTTTTACTTTATTTACTTTGCATCTTTATACCAAAAATATTATTTATCATCTCTATCAGATCTCACTTTCGCAAGTGACCGTGAAGGCATTGACAACCCCTAAGCGCGTTGGCTGCGTTGAGCTATTGTTTTTGTGTAGGTACGAGGGACTCGAGCATAGCCTCCTACTGGATTAATACCTTGGTTCTCAAAAACTGAGGGAAATACTTACGCTACTTTGCTGCATCATCCCTTCCTCTTCGGGGAAATCCAACGCAGTGCTCAAGAGGTAGCAACAGACATGGCCTCGGAACACGGAAGACCAAAAGGTCGAACATGAGTCGTATAGAAGATACGATCAACATGAAGATGTTCATAGATGATGACTAGTTCGTCTCACGTGATGATCAGACACGGCCTAGTTGACTCGGATCATGTATCACTTAGAGGACTAGAGGGATGTCTATCTGAGTGGGAGTTCATTAAATAATTTGATTAGATGAACTTAATTACTATGAACATAGTCTAAAACTTTGCAATATCTCTTGTAGATCAAATGGCCCACACTAATGTTGCCCTCAACTTCAACGCGTTCCTAGAGAAAACCAAGCTGAAAGACGATGGTAGCAACTACACGGACTGGGTCCGTAACCTGCTGATTATCCTCATAGCTGCCAAGAAAGCATATGTCCTTGAAGCACCGCTAGGTGATGCACCTGTTTTCCCAGCAACTCAAGACATTATGAACGCCTCGCAGTCGCGTAGTGATGATTACTCCTTGGTTCAGTGCGGCATGCTTTACATCTTAGAACCGGGGCTCCAAAAGCGTTTTGAGCAGCACAGAGCATATGAGATGCTCCAAGAGCTGAAAATGGTTTCCCAAGCTCATGCCCGGGTCGAGAGATATGAAGTCTCCCACAAGTTCTACAGTTGTAAGATGGAGGAGAATAGTTCTGTCAGCGAGCACATACTCAAAATGTCTGGGTTGCACAACCACTTATCTCAGCTGGGAGTTAATCTCCCGGATGATGCGGTCGTTGACAAAATCCTTCAGTCGCTCCACCTAGCTACAAGAGCTTTGTGATGAACTTCAATATGCAGGGGATGGGAAAGACCATTCCCGAGGTATATTCAATGTTGAAATCAGGGGAGGTGGAGATCAAAAAGGAACATCAAGTGTTGATGGTGAATAAAACCACTAAGTTCAAGAAAGGCAAGGGTAAGAAGAACTTCAAGAAGGACAACAAGGGAGTTGCCACGCCCGGTAAGCCAGTTGCCGGGAACAAGCCAAAGCATGGACCCAAGCCTAAGACTGAGTGCTTTTATTGCAAAGGAAACGGTCACTGGAAGCGGAATTGCCCCAAGTACTTAACGGATAAGAAGGCCGGCAATACCAAAGGTATATGTGATAGACATGTTATTGATGTGTACCTAACCAGTGCTCATAGTAGCTCCTGGGTATTTGAACCGGTGCAGTTGCTCATATTTGTAACTCAAAACAGGAGCTGCGGAATAAGCAGAGACTAGCGAAGGACGAGGTGACGATGCACGTCGCGAATGGTTCCAAGGTCGATGTGATCGTCGTCGGCACGCTACCTCTACACTTACCTACGGGATTAGTTTTAAACCTCAATAATTGTTATTTAGTACCAGCTTTGAGCATGAACATTGTATCTGGATCTCGTTTAATGCGAGATGGCTACTCATTTAAATATGAGAATAATGGTTGTTCTATTTATATGAGCGACATGTTTTATGGTCATGCCCCGCTGGTTAATGGTCTATTCTTATTTAATCTCGAGCGTGATATTACACATATTGATAATGTGAATGCCAAAAGATGTAAGGTTGATAATGATAGTCCCACATACTTGTGGCACTGCCGCCTTGGTCACATTGGTGTCAAACGCATGAAGAAACTCCATGCAGATGGACTTTTGGAGTCTCTTGATTATGAATCATTTGACACATGCGAACCATGCCTCATGGGAAAAATGACCAAGACTCCGTTCTCCGGAACAATGGAGCGAGCAACCAACTTATTGGAAATCATACATACTGATGTGTGCGGTCCAATGAGTGTTGCGGCTCGTGGTGGTTATCGTTATGTCCTCACCCTCACTAATGACTTAAGTAGATATGGGTATGTCTACTTGATGAAACACAAGTCTGAGACCTTTGAAAAGTTCAAGGAATTTCAGAGTGAGGTTGAGAATCAATGTGACAGGAAAATAAAGTTCTTACGATCAGATCGTGGAGGGGAATATTTGAGTCACGAATTTGGCACACACTTAAGGAAATGTGGAATTGTTTCACAACTCACGCCGCCTGGAACACCTCAGCATAATGGTGTTTCCGAATGTCGTAATCGCACTCTATTGGATATGGTGCGATCTATGATGTCTCTGACCGATCTACCGCTATCATTTTGGGGTTATGCTATAAAGATTGCCGCATTCACTTTAAATAGGGCTCCGTCGAAATCCGTTGAGACGACACCGTATGAATTGTGGTTTGGGAAGAAACCTAATCTGTCGTTTCTGAAAGTTTGGGGATGCGATGCTTATGTCAAGAAACTTCAACCTGAAAAGCTCGAACCCAAATCGGAAAAATGCATCTTCATAGGATACCCTAAGGAAACTATTGGGTATACATTCTACCTCAGATCCGAAGGCAAGATCTTTGTTGCCAAGAATGGATCCTTTCTAGAGAAAGAGTTTCTCTCGAAAGAAGTAAGTGGGAGGAAAGTAGAACTTGATGAAGTATTGCCTCTTGAACCGGAGAGTAGCGCAGCTCAAGAAAATGTTTCTGTGGTGCCTGCACCAACTAGAGAGGAAGTTAATGATGATGATCATGAAACTTTAGATCAAGTTGCTACTGAACTTTGTAGGTCCACAAGGACACGTTCCGCACCAGAGTGGTACGGCAACCCTGTCCTGGAAATCATGTTGTTAGACAATGATGAACCTTCGAACTATGAAGAAGCGATGGCGGGCTTGGATTCTGACAAATGGATTGAAGCCATGAAATCCGTGATAGGATCCATGTATGAAAACGAAGTATGGACTTTGACTGACTTGCCCGATGATCGGCGAGCCATAGAAAATAAATGGATCTTTAAGAAGAAGACAGACGCGGATGGTAATGTAACCATCTATAAGGCTCGACTTGTCGCTAAGGGTTATCGACAAGTTCAAGGGGTTGACTACGATGAGACCTTCTCAGCCGTAGCGAAGCTGAAGTCTGTCCGAATCATGTTAGCAATTGTCACATTCTATGATTATGAGATATGGCAAATGGATGTCAAAACGGCATTCCTTAATGGTTTCCTTAAGGAAGAATTGTATATGATGCAGCCAGAAGGTTTTGTCGATCCTAAGAACGCTGACAAGGTATGCAAGCTCCAATGCTCGATCTATGGGCTGGTACAAGCATCTCGGAGTTGGAACACTCGTTTTGATGAGATGATCAAAGCATTTGGGTTTACGCAGATTTGTGGAGAAGCCTGTGTTTACAAGAAAGTGAGTGGGAGCTCTGCAGCATTTCTCATATTATATGTGGATGACATACTATTGATGGGAAATGATATAGAACTCTTGGAAAGCATAAAGGCCTACTTGAATAAGTGTTTTTCAATGAAGGACCTTGGAGAAGCTGCTTACATATTAGGCATCAAGATCTGTAGAGATAGATCGAGACGCCTCATTGGTCTTTCACAAAGCACGTACCTTGACAAGATATTGAAGAAGTTCAATATGGATTAGTCCAAGAAGGAGTTCTTGCCTGTATTGCAAGGTGTGAGATTGAGCACGGCTCAATGCCCGACCATGGCAGAAGATAGAGAAAAGATGAGTGTCATCCCCTATGCCTCGGCCATAGGGTCTATTATGTATGCCATGCTGTGTACCAGACCTAATGTAAACCTTGTCGTAAGTTTGGTGGGAAGGTACCAAAGTAATCCCGGCATGGAACACTGGACATCGGTCAAGAATATCCTGAAGTACTTGAAAAGGACTAAGGATATGTTTCTCGTTTATGGAGGTGACGAAGAGCTCGTCGTAAAGGGTTACGTTGATGCTAGCTTCGACGCAGATCTGGATGACTCCAAGTCACAAACTGGATACGTGTATATTTTGAATGGTGGGGCAGTCAGCTGGTGCAGTCGCAAGCAAAGCGTCGTGGTGGGATCTACATGTGAAGCGGAGTATATGGCAGCCTCGGAGGCACCACATGAAGCAATCTGGATGAAGGAGTTCATTACCGACCTAGGAGTTATTCCCAATGTGTCGGGCCCGATGGCTCTCTTCTGTGACAACACTGGAGCTATTGCCCTTGCCAAGGAGCCCAGGTTTCACAAGAAGACCAGGCATATCAAGGGTCGCTTCAACTCCATTCGTGAAAATGTTCAAGATGGAGACATAGAGATTTGTAAAGTGCATACGGACCTGAATGTCGCAGATCCGTTGACTAAACCTCTTCCACGTGCAAAGGATGATCAACACCAGAACTCTATGGGTGTTCGATTCATCACAATGTAACTAGGTTATTGACTCTAGTGCAAGTGGGAGACTGTTGTAAATATGCCTTAGAGTCAATAATAAAATGGTTATTATTATATTTCCTTGTTCATGATAATTGTCTATTGTTCATGCTATAATTGTGTTATCCGGAAATCATAATACATGTGTGAATACATAGACCACAACATGTCCCTAGTGAGCCTCTAGTTGACTAGCTCGTTGATCAATAGATGGTTACGATTTCCTAACCATGGACATAGGATGTCATTGATAACGGGAATCACATCATTAGGATAATGATGTGATGGACAAGACCCAATCCTAAGCATAGCACAAGATCGTGTAGTTCGTCTGCTAAAGCTTTTCTAATGTCGAGTATCCTTTCCTTAGACCATGAGATTGTGCAACTCTGATGTCTACTACACAACCTTCTTCTTGTAGACGTTGTTGGGCCTCCAAGTGCAGAGGTTTGTAGGACAGTAGCAAATTTCCCTCAAGTGGATGACCTAAGGTTTATTAATCCGTAGGAGGCGTAGGATGAAGATGGTCTCTCTCAAACAACCCTGCAACCAAATAACAAAGAGTCTCTTGTGTCCCCAACACACCCAATACAATGGTAAATTGTATAGGTGCACTAGTTCGGCGAAGAGATGGTGATACAAGTGGTATATGGATGTTAGATAAAGGTTTTTGTATTCTGAAAATATAAAAAACAGCAAGGTAACTAATGATAAAAGTGAGCGTAAATGGTATTGCAATGTGTTGAAACAAGGCCTAGGGTTCATACTTTCACTAGTGCAAGTCCTCTCAACAATAATAACACCATTGGATCTCATAACTATCCCTCGACATGCAACAAAGAGTCACTCCAAAGTCACTAATAGTGGAGAACAAACGAAGAGATTATGGTAGGGTACGAAACCACCTTAAAGTTATCCTTTCCAATCAATCCGTTGGGCTATTCCTATAAATGTCACAAACAGCCCTAGAGTTCATACTATAATAACACCTTAAGACACAAATCAACCAAAACCCTAATGTCACCTAGATACTCCAATGTCACCTCAAGTATCCATGGGTATGATTATACAATATGCATCACACAATCTCAGATTCATCTATTCAACCAACACATAGAACCTCAAAGAGTGCCCCAAAGTTCCTACCGGAGGATCAAGACGAAAACATGTGCCAACCCCTATGCATAGGTTCATGGGCGGAACCCGCAAGTTGATCACCAAAACATACATCAAGTGAATCACGTGGTATCCCATTGTCACCACAGATACGCACGGCAAGACATACATCAAGTGTTCTCAAATCTTTAAAGACTTAATCCGATAAGATAACTTCAAAGGGAAAACTCAATTCATTACAAGAGAGTAGAGGGGGGAAGAAACATCATAGGATCCAAATATAATAGCAAAGCTCGCAATACATCAAGATCATATCACCTCAAGAACACGAGAGAGAGAGAGAGAGATCAAACACATAGCTACTGGTACATACCCTCAGCCCCGAGGGAGAACTACTCCCTCCTCATCATGGAGAGCACCGGGATGATGAAGATGGCTACCGGAGAGGGATTCCCCCCTCCGTCAGGGTGCCGGAACGAGTCTAGATTGGTTTTCGGTGGCTACGGAGGCTTCTGGCGGCGGAACTCCCGATCTATTGTCTGTTGTGGAAGTTTTAGGGTACGTGAGTATATATGGGTGCAGGAAGTACGTCAGTGGAGCTTTGGGGGCCCCACGAGGCAGGGGGCGCGCCCCCTACCCTCGTGAGCATCTCCCTTGGCTCCTGACGTGGGGTCCAAGTCCATCTAGTAGCTTTCCTTCCAAAAATAACTTCTCCAGTTGATTTCGTTCCGTTTCGACTCCGTTTGATATTCCTTTTCTTCGAAACACTGAAATAGGCAAAAAACAGCAATTCTGGGCTGGGCCTCCGGTTAATAGGTTAGTCCCAAAAATAATAGAAAAGTGGATAATAAAGCCCAATATTGCCCAAAACAGTAGATAACATAGCATGGAGCAATCAAAAATTATAGATACGTTGGAGACGTATCAAGCATCCCCAAGCTTAATTCCAGCTCGTCCTCGAGTAGGTAAATGATAAAAACAGAATTTTTGATGCGGAGTGCTACTTGGCATAATTTCAATGTAATTCTTCTTAATTGTGGTATGAATATTCAGATCCGAAAGATTCAAGACAAAAGTTCATATTGACATAAAAATGACAATACTTCAAGCATACTAACTAAGCAATCATGTCTTCTCAAAATAACATGGCCAAAGAAAGTTCACCCCTACAAAATCATATAGTTTAGTCATGTTTCATTTTCGTCAGACAAGAATGCTCTCATCATGCACAACCCCTATGACAAGCCAAGCAATCGTTTCATACTTTAGTAATCTCAAACCTATAAACTTTCACGCAATACATGAGTGCGAGCCATGGACATAGCACTATGGGTGGAATAGAATATAATGAGGGGGGTTATGTGGAGAAGACAAAAAAGGAGAAAGTCTCACATCAACGAGGCTAATCAATGGGCTATGGAGATGCCCACCGATTGATGTTAATGCAAGGAGTAGGGATTGCCATGCAACAGATGCACTAGAGCTATAAATGTATGAAAGCTCAACAAAAGAAACTAGTGGGTGTGCATCCAACTTGCTTGCTCACGAAGACCTAAGGCACTTGAGGAGGCCCATTGTTGGAATATACAAGCCAAGTTCTATAATGAAAAATTCCCACTAGTATATGAAAGTGATAACATGAGAGACTCTCTACTATGAAGATCATGGTGCTACTTTGAAGCACAAGTGTGGTAAAAGGATAGTAACATTGTCCCCTCTCTCTTTTTCTCTCATTTTTTTGGGCCTTTTCTTTTTTTATGGCCTTACTCTTTTTTTGGGCCTTCTCTTTTTTTATGGCCTTTCTCTTTTTTTTATTCCTCACTTGGGACAATGCTCTAATAATGATGATCATCACACTTCTATTTATTTACAACTCAATGATTACAACTCGATACTAGAACAAGGATGACTCTATATGAATGTCTCCGGCGGTGTACCGGGACATGCAATGAACCAAGAGTGACATGTATGAAAGAATTATGAATGGTGGCTTTGCCACAAATACTATGGCAACTACATGATCATGCTAAGCAATATGACAATGATGAATGTGTCATGATGAACGGAATGGTGGAAAGTTGCATGGCAATATATCTCAGAATGGCTATGGAAATGCCATAATAGGTAGGTATGGTGGCTGTTTTGAGGAAGATATAAGGAGGTTTATGTGTGAAAGAGCTTATCATATCACGGGGTTTGGATGCACCGGCGAAGTTTGTGCCAACTCTCAATGTGAGAAAGGGCAATGCACGGTACCGAAGAGGCTAGCAAGGATGGAAGGGTGAGAGTGCGTATAATCCATGGACTCAACATTAGTCATAAAGAACTCACATACTTATTGGAAAAATCTACAAGTAATCAAAAACCTCGGCACTATGTGCATGCTCCTAGGGGGATAGATTGGTAGGAAAAGACCATCGCTCGTCCCCGACCGCCACTCATAAGGAGGACAATCAAATAACACCTCATGTTTCAAATTTGTTACACAACGTTTACCATACGTGCATGCTACGGGACTTGCAAACTTCAACACAAGCATTTCTCAATTTCACAACTACTCAACTAGCACGACTTTGATATTATTACCTGCATATCTCAAAACAATCATCAAGCATCAAACTTCTCTTAGTATTCAATACTCTATATGAAAGTTTTTACTAATCTTGTATACCTAGCATATTAGGATTTTAAGAAAATTACCATGCTATTTAAGACTCTCAAAATAATCTAAGTGAAGCATGAGAGTTCATCTATTTCTTCAAAATAAAACTACCACCATGCTCTAAAATATATAAGTGAAGCACCAGAGCATCGACAAACTACTCCGAAAGATATAAGTGAAGATCAATGAGTAGTTGAATAATTATGCAACTATGTGAAGACTCTCTAACATTTAAGAATTTCAGATCTTGGTATTTTATTCAAACATCAAGCAAAGCAAAATAAAATGACATTCTAAGAATGACAAACATCATGTGAAGAAGCAAAAACTTAGGATCAACCGAAACTAACCGATAGTTGTTGAAGAAGAAAGGTGGGATGCCAACCGGGGAATCTCCAAGCTTACATGCTTGAGACTTCTTGAAATATTATCTTGGGATGCCTAGGGCATCCCCAAGCTTGAGCTTTTGTGTCTCCTTAATTCCTCTCATATCACGGTCTCCCTAAATCTCAAAAGCTTCATCCACACAAAACTCAACAAGGACTCGTGAGATAAGTTAGTATAAACCATTGCAAAAACCTTATCATACTCTACTGTAGAAAATCACTAAAATTATTATTCAACATTGCATACTAAATGCCTCTGCATATTTAATAGTCCTATCCTCAAATAGAATCATTAAAGAAGCAAACATATGCAAACAATGCAAACATAACAGCAATCTGCCTAAACAGGATAGTATGTAAAGAATGCTGCAACATCCATACTTACCTAGCTCCAAAAATTATGAAAGAAAATTCCCACTGTAGTAAATTTAACAGAGCTTAATATGCAAAAGGTTTCAACATTTTATCACATTCTGAATTTTCTAGGGAATTATAGCAACAGCGGTAAACTTTCTGTTTTCAAACAGCAACATGTATACTTGTAACATAGGCATAGTAAAGGCTATCAATGCCACTTTTATTGAAATAAAAGATGCAAAACATTGTTATAAATAACAGAGAGCAAATCCTAACAAAATAAATTGATGCTCCAAGCAAAACACATATCATGTGGTGAATAAAAATATAGCTCCAAGTAAAGTTACCGATGGAAGTAGACGAAAGAGGGGATGCCTTCCGGGGCATCCCAAAGCTTAGGCTCTTGGCTATCCTTGAATATTATCTTGGGGTGCCTTGGGCATACCCAAGCTTAGGCTCTTGCCACTCCTTATTCCATAGTCCATCGAATCCTTACCCAAAACTTGAAAACTTCACAACACAAAACTTAACAGAAAACTCGTAAGCTCCGTTAGCGAAACAAAATACCACTTCAAGGTACTGTAATGAACTCATTATTTATTTATATTGGTGTTAAACCTACTGTATTCCAACTTCTCTATGGTTTATAAACTATTTTACTAGCCATAGATTCATCAAAATAAGCAAACAACACACGAAAAACAGAATCTATCAAAAACAGAACAGTCTGTAGTAATCTGTAATTAACGCAAACTTATGGAACCCCAAAAATTCTAAAATAAATTGCTGGACTGGAGGAATTTATCTATTAATCATCTTCAAAAATAATTAACTAAATAGCACTCTCCAGATAAAAATGGCAGCAATTCTCGTGAGCGCTAAAGTTTCTGTTTTTTACAGCATGATGAACAAGACTCTCCCCAAGTCTTCCCAAAGGTTCTACTTCGCACAAACACTAATTAAAAGTATAAAACCACATATAAACAGAGGCTAGATGAATTATTTATTACTAAACAGTAACAAAAAGCAAGGAATAAAAATAAAGTTGGGTTGCCTCCCAACAAGCGCTATCGTTTAACGCCCTAGCTAGTCATGATGATTTCAATGATGCTCACATAAAATATAATAATTGAAATATAAAAGGAGCATCATGAAGAATATTACTAGCACATTTAAGTCTAACCCACTTCCTATGCATAGGGATTTTGTGAGCAAACAACTTATGAGAACAATAATCAACTAGCATAGGAGGGCAAAACAAGCATAACTTGGAAACTTTAAGCACATAGAGAGGAAACTTGATATTATTTCAATTCCTACAAGAATATGTTCCTCCTTCATAATAATTTTCAGTAGCATCATGAATGAATTCAACAATATAAACAGCATCTAAAGCATTCTTTTCATGATCTACAAGCATAGAATTTTTATTACTCTCCACATAAGCAAATTTCTTCTCATGAATAATAGTGGGAGTATCATAAGAAACTCGAATACTATAAATTGTTTCTACATTAAAAGAGTAATTTTCAGAAAATGGGTAACCATAATCATGACAAGTTTTATAAATATAATCACTACTTTTTATAGCATAAGTATCATCACAATAATCATCATAGGTAGGAGGCATGCTATCATCATTATAAATTTGCATATCAAAACTTGGGAGACTAAAAATATCATCTTCATTAAACGTAGCATCCCCAAGCTTGGGACAAACATTAATTGCAGCAAATATATTCTCAAAAACATCATCTTCATCAAACATAGCATCCCCAAGCTTGGGCCTTTTCATATCATAAGCATAATCACTCTCATTATTAATAGTGTGGATAGCACCAATGGTATAGCAATTATCATATTCTTCCAAGAAAGTGCCAAAAAGATTTTCAAGATCATAAGAAGTATCATTACCTTCCATAATTATATTTTCATGAGGCATAATAGTAATAGGGGCAGCATTATTTGGGAGAGACATCTTTTTACCTCTCTTCCTTTTTCATTTCTTCTTCTTCACAACATTATGTGTGGGTTCAATCCTCTTTTTGGAGCTCCTTATTAATGAGATTGGTTGAATAGGAGGCTCCTCCTCATTACCTGATTCATCATAAGAAATAATAGGAGGATATTGGGAAGTCTCTTCCCTTTCATTAGTATTCCCTTCATCTTCTATTTGTTTTCTTTTCCTTATGTAGTTGGCAATATAAGGATTTTCAATGCAATTCACCTCACAATACATATAAATTTTCTCTAGATCAAAATGAAGAGCTTTATCAAGGGCAAAATTTGGAATATCCTTAGTTATACGTTTAATTTCTTCATAACCCAAGAGCAAACTAAGTTCATTATGATGTGCAAGGGAAATCAAGTTATCACAATTTTTGGATACGATTCGGTCATGAAAAAAATTTGCATTGGAGATTTAAATGACCATGTTCATTGCAAAGTTCACAAGGGGCGTGAAAAATATTGAATTTTTCAGCACAATCATCAAGACTTTCTTGCAACAATTCAGTTTCTAAGTACTTATGCCTCTTGCAATATCTATCTTCCCTATTTGGTGTGTACTTACAAACCCAATGCACTCCACAAAAATTGACATGTTTATAGGAGACATTTTCATCATAACTTGTGCAATCATCATTAGTATCATGGATATTCAAATAATTCATACTAACAACATTGCAATCATACTCATCATTCAAATATTTAGTGCCAAACATTTTATAGATTTCTTCTTCTAGCACTTGAGCACAATTATCCTTTCCATCATACTCACGAAAGATATTAAAAAGGTGAAGTGTATGAGACAAACTCAATTCCATTTTTTATAGTTTTCTCTTATAGACTAAACTAGTGATAAAACAAGAAACTAAAATACTCGATTGCAAGATCTAAAGATATACCTTCAAGCACTCACCTCCCCGGCAACGGCGCCAGAAAAGAGCTTGATGTCTACTACACAACCTTCTTCTTGTAGACGTTGTTGGGCCTCCAAGTGCAGAGGTTTGTAGGACAGTAGCAAATTTCCCTCAAGTGGATGACCTAAGGTTTATCAATCCGTAGGAGGCGTAGGATGAAGATGGTCTCTCTCAAACAACCCTGCAACCAAATAACAAAGAGTCTCTTGTGTCCCCAGCACAACCAATACAATGGTAAATTGTATAGGTGCACTAGTTCGGCGAGGAGATGGTGATACAAGTGGTATATGGATGGTAGATAAAGGTTTTTGTAATCTGAAAATATAAAAACAGCAAGGTAACTAATGATAAAAGTGAGCGTAAACGGTATTGCAATGTGTTGAAATAAGGCCTAGGGTTCATACTTTCACTAGTGCAAGTCCTCTCAACAATAAT
Source organism: Triticum urartu (assembly GCF_003073215.2). Taxonomy (NCBI): domain Eukaryota; kingdom Viridiplantae; phylum Streptophyta; class Magnoliopsida; order Poales; family Poaceae; genus Triticum; species Triticum urartu. Next base: position 425,607,229 of record NC_053023.1, on the reverse strand, counting down.
AACATAATTGGATCCATAACTATCCCTCAACATGCAACAAAAAGTCACTCCAAAGTCACTAATACCGGAGAACGAACGAAGAGATTACGGTAGGGTATGAAACCACCTTAAAGTTATCCTTTCCAATCAATCCGTTGGGCTATTCCTATAAATGTCACAAACAGCCCTAGAGTTTGTACTAGAATAACACCTTAAGACACAAATCAACCAAAACCCTAATGTCACCTAGATACTCCAATGTCACCTCAAGTATCCGTGGGTATGATTATATGATATGCATCACACAATCTCAGATTCATCTATTCAACCAACACATAGAACCTCAAAGAGTGCCCCAAAGTTCCTACCGGAGAATCACGATGAAAATATGTGCCAACCCCTATGCATAGGTTAATGGGCGGAACCCGCAAGTTGATCACCAAAACATACATCAAGTGAATCACGTGGTATCCCATTGTCACCACAGATACGCACAGCAAGACATACATCAAGTGTTCTCAAATCTTTAAAGACTCAATTCGATAAGATAACTTCAAAGGGAAAACTCAGTTCATTACAAGAGAGTAGAGGGGGGAAGAAACATCATAGGATCCAAATATAATAGCAAAGCTCGCGATACATCCAGATCGTATCACCTCAAGAACACGAGATGGAGAGATCAAACACATAGCTACTGGTACATACCCTCAACCCTGAGGGAGAACTACTCCCTCCTCATCATGGAGAGCAGCGGGATGATGAAGATGGCTACCGGAGAGGGATTCCCCCTCCGGCAGGGTGCCGGAACGGGTCTAGATTGGTTTTCGGTGGCTACGGAGGCTTCTGGCGGCGGAACTCCCGATCTATTGTCTGTTGTGGAAGTTTTAGGGTACGTGAGTATATATGGGTGCAGGAAGTACGTCGATGGAGCTTCGGGGGCCCCACGAGGCAGGGGGCGCGCCCCGGGGGGGGGGGCGCCCCCTACCCTCGTGAGCACCTCCCTTGGCTCCTGACATGGGGTCCAAGTCCATCCGGTAGCTTTCCTTCCAAAAATAACTTCTCCAGTTGATTTCGTTCCGTTTTGACTCCGTTTGATATTCCTTTTCTTCGAAACACTGAAATAGGCAAAAAACAACAATTCTGGGCTGGGCCTGCGGTTAATAGGTTAGTCCCAAAAATAATATAAAAGTGGATAATAAAGCCCAATATTGGCCAAAACAGTAGATAACATAGCATGGAGCAATCAAAAATTATAGATACGTTGGAGACGTATCAAACTCCCGGATACCGTAAGGGTACTTTGGGTGTGCCAAACATCACAACATAACTGGGTGGCTATAAAGGTACACTACGGGTATCCCTGAAAGTATCTGTTGGGGTGGCACGAATCGAGACTGGGATTTGTCACTCCGTATGACGGAGAGCTATCTCTGGGCCCACTCGGTAGGACATCATCATAATGAGCTCAATGTGATCAAGGAGTTGTTCACGGGATGATGTGTTACGGGAACGAGTAAAGAGACTTGCCGTAACGAGATTGAACAAGGTATCAGTATACCGATGATCGAATCTCGGGCAAGTATCGTACCGATAGACAAAGGGAATTATATACGGGATTGATTGAATCCTCGACATCGTGGTTCATACGACGAGATTATCGTGGAGCATGTGGGAGCCAACATGGGTATCCAGATCCCACTGTTGGTTATTGACCGGAGAATTGTCTCGGTCATGTCTACGTGTCTCCTGAACCCGTAGGGTCTACACACTTAAGGTTCGGTGATGCTAGAGTTGTAGAGATATTAGTATGCGGTTAGCCGAAAGTTGTTCGGAGTCTCGGATGAGATCCCGGATGTCACGAGGAGTTCTGGAATGGTCCGGAGGTAAAGATTCATATATAGGAAGTCCAGTTACGGCCACCAGGAGAGTTTCGGGGGTCACCGGTATTGTACCGGGACCACCGGAAGGGTCCGCGGGGTCCACCGGAAGGGTCCCGGGGGTCCACCTGGTGGGGCCACCTATCCCGGAGGGCCCCATGGGCTGAAGTGGCATGGGAACCAGCCCCTGGTGGGCTGGTGCGCCCCACCCAAGGGCCCAAGGTGCCTAGGGTTGGAAACACTAGGGGGCATTGCCCCCCGAGGGGGCATGCGCCCCTCTGGTTGGAAACCCTAAGGGGGCCGTTGCCCCCCGAGGGGCCGCCACCCCGGGGGCCGCCCCCCTCTAGATGGGATCTCCAAGGGGGCATGCACCCCCCTAGCCCCTATATATAGTGGAGGGGAGGGAGGGCAGCCGCACCCTAAGCCCTGGCGCCTCCCTCTCCCTCCCGTGACACCTCATTCTCCTCCAGTAGCGCTTGGCGAAGCCTTGCTAGAATCCCGCTGCTTCCACCACCACGCTGTCGTGCTGCTGGATCTCCGTCAACTTCTCCTCCCCCCTTGCTAGATCAAGAAGGAGGAGACGTCTCCACTTCGTACGTGTGTTGAACGCGGAGGTGCCGTCCATTCGGCGCTAGGATCATCGGTGATTTGGATCACGACGAGTACGACTCCATCAACCCCATTCTCTTGAACACTTCCGCTAGCGATCTACAAGGGTATTTAGATGCACTCCTCTCTCTCGTTGCTCGATGACTCCATAGATTGATCTTGGTGATGCGTAGAAAATTTTAAATTTCTGCTACGATCCCCAAGAAAATTATATATTTCCCTTAAAGCACCTTGTTTCTTATGAGCGGGGAAATATTTAGCAGAGAAGTAATAAATCACATCCTGGGGACTACGCACACAACCAGGATCAAGAGAATTAAACCATATCTTAGCATCACCCTTTAATGAGAACCGAAATATCATAAGGATATAATAGTAGCGAGTTTTCTCATCTTTAGTGAATAGGGTGGCTATATCATTTAATTTCGTAAGATGTGCCACAACAGTTTCAAATTCATAACCATAGAAAGGATCAGATTCAACTAAAGTAATTATCTCAGGATCAACAGAGAAATCATAATCCTTATCAGTAATAAAGATAGGTGAAGTAGCCTAAGCAGGATCATATTTCATTCTAGCATTAAAAGTTTTTGTTTTAGCTTAGCTAATAGTTTCTTAAGATCACTCCTATCATTGCAAGCAAGAAAATATCTAGCAGTTTCTTCATCCATAACATAGCCCTCAGGCACAACATGTAATTCATATCTAGGGCGAGAGTCTTCATCATCACTCTCATCAATATTATCAGTTTCAATAATTTCATTCTCTCTAGCCCTAGCAAGTTGTTCATCAAGAAATTCACCAAGTGGCACAACAGTATCAAGCATAGAAGTAGTTTCATCATAAGTATCATGCATAGTAGAAGTGGCATCATAAATAACATGCGACATATCAGAATGAATAGCAGGTGTAGGTGTCGCAAGCTTACTCAAAACAGAAGGTGAATCAAGTGCAGAGCTAGATGGCAGTTCCTTACCTCCCCTCGTAGTTGAGGGATAAATCTTGGTTTTAGCATCTTTCAAGTTCTTCATAATGATAAGCAGATATAAATCCCAAGTGAATCAAAGAATAGAGCTATGCTCCTCGGCAACGGCGCCAGAAAATAGTCTTGATAACCCACAAGTATAGGGGATTGCAACAGTTCTCGAGGGTAGAGTATTCAACCCAAATTTATTGATTCGACACAAGGGGAGCCAAAGAATATTCTCAAGTATTGGCAGCTGAGTTGTCAATTCAACCACACCTGCAAACTTAATATCCACAGCAAGGTATTTAGTAGCAAAGTAATATGATAGTAGTGGTAACGGTAGCAAAAGTAATATTTTTTGGTTTTTATAGTGATGATAACAATAGCAACGGAAAAGTAAATAAGCGAAGAACAATATATGGAAAGCTCGTAGGCAATGGACCGGTGATGGAGAATTATGCCGGATGCGGTTCATCATGCAACAGTCATAACCTAGGGTGACAGAGAACTAGCTCCAGTTCATCAATGTAATGTAGGCATGTATTCTGAATATAGTCATACGTGCTTATGGAAAAGAACTTGCATGATATCTTTTGTCCTACCCTCCCGTGGCAGCGGGGTCCTATTGAAAACTAAGGGATACTAAGGCCTCCTTTTAATAGAGTACCGGACCAAAGCATTAACACATAGTGAATACATGAACTCCTCAAACTACGGTCATCACCGGTAAGTATCCCGATTATTGTCACTTCGGGGTTAATGGATCATAACACATAATAGGTGACTATAGACTTGCAAGATAGGATCTAGAACTCTCATATATTGATAAAAACATAATAGGTTCAGATCTGAAATCATGGCACTCGGGCCCTAGTGACAACATTAAGCATAGCAAAGTCATAGCAACATCAATCGCAGAACATAGTGGATACTAGGGATCAAACCTTAACAAAACTAACTTGATTACATGATAAATCTCATGCAACACATCACTGTCCAGCAAGCCTACGATGGAATTACTCACGCATAACGGTGAGCATCATGAAATTGGTGATGGAGGATGGTTGATGATGACGATGGCGACGGATTCCCCTCTCTGGAGCCCCGAACGGACTCCAGATCAGCCCTCCCAAGAGAGTTTAGGGCTTGGCGGCGGCTCCGTATCATAAAACGTGATGAATCCTTCTCCTTTGTTTTTTCTCCCCGAAAGTGAATATATGGAGTCTAGGTTGAGGTCGGTGGAGCGTCAGGGGGCCCACGAGGCAGGGGGCGCGCCCAGGGGGTCAGGCGTGCCCCCACCCTCGTGGACATGTGGGACACCCCCTGACGTGGATCTTCCTTCCAATATTCATTATATGTTCCAGAATAATGCTCCATTGATTTTTAGGTCATTCCGACAACTTTTATTTCTGCACAAAAATTACACCATGGCAATTCTGCAGAAAACAGCGTCAGTCCGGGTTAGTTCCATTCAAATCATGCAAGTTAGAGTCCAAAACAAGGGCAAAAGTGTTTGGAAAAGTAGATACGATGGAGACGAATCAAGCAATTGATAGAAAAGCGCAAAGTTATGACGATATCTAAGGCAATGATCATGAATATAGGCATCACGTCCGTGTCAAGTAGACCAAAACGATTATGCATCTACTACTATTACTCCACACATCGACCGCTATCCAGGATGCACCTAGAGTATTAAGTTCATAAAGAACGGAGTAATGCCTTAAGCAAGATGACATGATGTAGAGGAATTAACTCAAACAATATGATGAAAACTCCATCTTTTTATCCTCGATGGCAACAGTACCATACAAGCACCGCAAGATTGAACCCAAAGCTAATCACTTCTCCCATTGCAAGAAAAACCAATCTAGTTGGCCAAACCAAATCGATAGTTCGAAGAGACTTGCAAAGATATCAAATCATGCATAAAAGAATTTAGAGGAGATTCAAATAATATTCATAGATAATTAAGCTGATCACAAATCCACAATTCATCAGATCTCGGCAAACACACCAGTGAGTATTACATCGAATAGATCTCCAAGAACATCGAGGAGAACATGGTATTGAGAATCAAAGAGAGAGAAAAAGCCATCTAGCTAGCTACTAGCTATGGACCCGTAGGTCTGTGGTAAACTACTCACGCTTCATCGGAGAGGCAATGGTGTTGATGTAGAAGCCCTCTGTGATCGAATCCCCCTCCGGCAGGATGCCGTAAAAGGCCCCAGGGTGGGATCTCACGGGTACAGAAGGTTGCGGCGGTGGAAAAGTGGTTTCATGGCTCTCCTGGAAGTTTTCAAGGTATAAGAGTATATATAGGAGGAAGATCTAGGTTAGGGGGCCACCAAGGGTCCCACAAGGTTGGGGGTGGGCCCTCCACCCTTGTGGCCACCTCGTGGCTCTTCCGACTTGCACTCCAAGTCTCCTGGGTGTCTTCTGGTCCAAGAAAAATCATCGCGAAAGTTTTATTCTGTTTGGTATTCTTTTTCTCCGAAACTCTAAAACAAGGAAAAACATGAACTAGCACTGGGCTCTAGGTTAATAGGTTAGTCCCAAAATCATATAAAATAGCATATTAATGCATATAAAACATCCAAAACAGATAATATAATAGCATGGAACAATAAAACATTATAGATACGTTGGACACGTATCAGTAGGTCTGAGGTAAACTACTCACGCTTCATCGGAAGGGCAATGGTGTTGATGTAGAAGCCCTCTGTGATCGAATCACCCTCCGGCAGGACGCTGGAAAAGGCCCCTAGATGGGATCTCACGGGTACAGAAGGTTGCGGCGGTGGAAAAGTGTTTTCGTGGCTCCCCTGGTTGTTTTTGGGATATATGGGAATATATAGGCGGGATAAATAGGTAGGTTGAGTCACGTGGGGCCCACAAGGGTGGGGGGCATGCCCTATGTCGGTGTCAAAACCGGCGGATCTCGGGTAGGGGGTCCCAAGATGTGTGTCTGAGGATCGATGGTAACAAGGGACACAAGGGACACAATGTTTCCCCAGGTTCGGGCCCTCTTAAAGGAGGTGAAACCCTACGTCCTGCTTGATTATATTCGATGTGTATAGGGGTTACAAGAGTTGATCTACCTTGAGATCGTTATGGCTAAACCCTAGCTGTCTAGCCTATGGTTATTCTGATAGCCTCTACGGACTAAACCCGCCGGTTTATATATACACCGGAGGGGCCTAGGGTTGTATAGAGTCGGTTTACAAGGGAAGGAAATAGTACATCCGGACACCAAACTTGCCGTCCATGCATATAGGAGTCCTATCCAGACACGGGGGATAGTCTTCTGTTTTTATCTTCATGACCCATTAGTCCGGCCCATATCGAATAGACTGGACACCCGAGGACCCCCTAGTCTAGGACTCCCTCAGTAGCCCCTAAACCAGTCTTCGATGACGATGTGTTCGACACGCGGATTATCTTCGGCATTGCAAGGCGGGTTCCTTCTCCTGAATATCTTAAGTTAGCTCCCTACATAAAGGAACTGTGTCTAGCTCTGCATAATCAATACAACCCTTAGCCACGAAGGCAAGATGTCAAAAATAAGTACAGTGTCTTTTACTAACAACTTTTTCGACGAAGCGTCACACTTGACTCTTTAACATTTCGAACCGTTTTCACACCTCCCGTTTCGCGTTTCGAGGCTTAGCCTATACTGGCACACCTCGAGAAAACATAGATCGTGCCCGCCCATTACAGGATTCTCATCAATATGGTTTGGGTAACCCAACCGCGCCTTACGCACGATCCCATTGGGAACATGTGAGGTTTATGGCTTGAGAGGGGGACGTTTGGTATTTTCACCGTCTATAAGAGGATAAAGATCCCTCCTTTTTCCCCACGTCTTCCTCTAGTTCCTGTCTTCCAACCTACAAGATCTAGCACCCACAACTCCAATCTTTCCCACCGCTGCCACACTCCCAGCAATGGCCGGGTCCGGTTTCAAGGGAAAGTGGGAGGCCTCCCCCGTCATCGAAAAGAACGTCAAGGATCTCCGGAGCACGGGCTATTTGTCCGCGGATATCGCGCATAGGATTCCTGACAAAGATCGGGTTATTCCTACTCCGGGGCCCGGTGAGAGGGTCGTGTTCACCCCCCATTTCCTCCGGGGGCTGGGATTTCCCCTCCACCCCTTCGTCAGGGGTCTGATGTTCTACTACGGGCTATATATCCATGATCCAACCCCTAATTCCTTCCTCCACATATCGGCGTTCATCGTCGTGTGTGAGGCTCTTCTCCGCACCCCCCACACTTCGGCCTGTGGCTCAAGGTCTTCAATATGAAGCCGAAGGTGGTCGATGGACAACATGCATACTGTGGCGGGGCTATGGTAAGCAAGCTCCCCAACGGCGTCTGGCCCAAATGGGCATTTGTAGAGACAGTCATGGTGTGGCAGCAGGAGTCACTACAAAAAAAAGACACATCCGTGACATTTTGGACCGAACGAATTTTTTTTCTGTCATACATATGACACTTCTATGACGATAATTGTGACAAAACCCGGTATCATCATAGATGTGGTGGGCTCCTACTTCTATGACAAAAAATCATGACAGAAAATGGGCTTTTCGTCCTGGTCGGGCCGGAGACGCAACTGCATGACATTCTTTGGGCCTTCCATGACGGAAAAAACCGTGGTAGAAGCGAGGGCGAGGAAAATTTCGAGGAGTTCCCGGTTACGGTGGGAGGTCGAGGGCTGAGCGATGCGCGTTTCTCTCGTACACGTACGCGCGTGTGTGCGAGGCATTTGCTCTAACTGAACCCGAGCGAGGCGTTGGGCTCTAACTGAACCCGAGCGATTGCACTGCAGGCTACGCGTTACTGAACCCGAGCGATCGATCGATGGCTGTTAACTGAACCCGATCAAGCGATTCCTTCGCTACTGCTGCTAACTGAAGCCGATTGATGCTGCCCCTGGGATGAATAGTGAGTGTTGCGGGGGGGAGGGATTGGATGAACAGTGAGCGGTGGCGTTGCCTCTGGATGAACAGGACCCCGTGGTGTGGTGGAGGGCTGGATGAACAGTAGACGGTGGAGGGGTGCCCGTGGAGGGGTGGTTGAACAGGACCCCGTGGTGTGGAGGGCTGGATGAACAGTAGATGGTGGAGGGGTGGTTGAAGAGTAGCCGGTGGAGTAGCGCGCGGTGGAGGCTGGATGAACCGGAGCCCTTGGTGGCTGGAGGAGGTCGACGGTAGCCCGTGGAGGCTAGTGGAGGTCGACGGTGGAGATGAACACTATCCCGTGGAGTCCCGTTTTGCGGTACGCCTGTAACGCCCTCGATGCGGCTATATCTCCTACATGTCGAAGCACGACTTAGAGGCATAACCACATTGAAAGCAATGTCGCAAGTAAGGAAATCTTCACAACATCCCATGTAAATAGATAATAAAAGGGGAAGGTACATAGTTGGCTTACACTCTCCACGTCAAACAAAGTACATAAATAGCATTACATCATCCAATCACTCATGGCCCGACTACGACGCCAAAATAAAAGATCAACCCAACATGCGACACGGTCCCGATCGCCCCAACTGGGCACCACTACTGATCATCAGGGAAAGACACATAGTAACGGCATGAGTCCTCGTCGAACTCCCACTTGAGCTCAAGCGCGCCATCTGGAACAGAGTCATCAGGCCCTGCATCTGGGTTGGAAGTAAACTGTGAGCCACAGGGACTCAGCAATCTCGCACCCTCACGATCAAGACTATTTAAGCTTATAGGTAAGGCAAGGTAAATATGTGGAGCTGCAGCAAGCGACTAGCATATATGGTGGCTAACCTGTTTGCAAAAGAGAGCGAGAAGAGAAGGCCAAGCACGAACGAATAACTAGAGAACAACCTGCGGCAAGCATTTCTCCAACACCGTGTTCACTTCCCGGACTCCGCCGAGAAGAGACCATCATGGTAACTCACACGGTTGATTCATTTTAATTAAGTTAAGGTTCAAGTTATTTACAACCGGACATTAACAAATTCCCATCTGCCCATAACCGCGGGCACGGCTTTCGAAAGTTCGAATCCCTGCAGGGGTCCCAACTTAGCCCATGACAAGCTCTCACGGTCAATGAAGGAATAGACCTTCTCCCGAGACATTCCGATCAGACTCGGTATCCCGGTTCCACAAGACACTTCGACAAGTTAAAACAAATCCAGCAACACTGCCCGAATGTGCCGACAAATCCTGATAGGATCTGCACATATCTAGTTCTCAGGGCACACTCAGATTGTCTTAGGTACGGGTAGGCCAGCCCAGAGTTGCCCCTGGTGGCCACTGGCAGCTGACAGGTGGACCAACACTTAGAGGAGCACTGGCCCGGGGGGGGGGGTTTAAAATAAGATGACCCTCGGGCTCCAGAAACCCAAGGGAAAAAGAGGCTAGGTGGCAAATGGTAAAACCAAGGTTGGGCATTGCTGGAGAAGCTTTATTCAAGGCGAACTATCAAGGGGTTCCCATTATCACCCAACCGCGTAAGGAACGCAAAATCCGGGAACATAACACCGATATGACGGAAACTAGGGCGGCAAGAGTGGAACAAAACACTAGGCGAGAGGCCGAGCCTTCCACCCTTTACCAAGTATATAGATGCATAAAGATAACAAGATAATATAATGATATCCCAACAAGTAAAATAATGTTCCAACAAGGAACGATCTCCAATCTTCACCTGCAACTAGCAACGCTATAAGAGGGGCTGAGCAAAGCGGTAACAAAGCCAATCAACGGTTTGCTAGGACATGGTGGGTTAGAGGTTTGACATGGCAATTTGGGAGGCATGATAAGCAAGTGATAGGCATCGTAGCATAGACATAGCAAAAGAGCGAGCATCTAGCAAAGCAAAGATAGTAGTGATTTCGAGGGTATGATCATCTTGCCTGCAAAGTTGTCAGAGTTGACTGGATCCTCGAAAGCAAACTCAATGGGCTCCTCGTTAGCGAACTCGTCTCCCGGCTCTACCCAGACAAGACAAACAAGCAATCGGAATACAATCAACCACGTGCAAGGCTCAAACAACATGATGCAAACATGGTGTGCTATGCGGGATGCGATATGCATATGCAAGATTTGACAAAGGATGAATGAATCTGGCCTCAGCGTGGAAATCCAAGTGTGCCACTGGAAAGGTGGGATGATTTCGCTTGAAAACGATATAAATAACGCCGGAATCGGAGTCACGGTTTGGAAATGGCAAGCAATTCAAATATGGCACCGGTCTGCGATAAACAACAAGTAGCCAACTAAATGCAACAAGATGAACATGTTACAGCACCCAAACATGACAACAAAATCCAAGGCAAGGATCCATTCATAATTCTTAACAAAAGATGAACACTGAGCTACGGCCAATTCATCCATTAACAGGTTCAAACAAGCATGGCAAAAATGCATTTGGTAAACATATTTCAGACTTAGTGAAATTAACACTTGTCTGGAATTTCAGATCAGGTAGCACACTTTGGGGCAAGAATAACTATATGCTACAGGGCCTGAACATGGCAAAGTAAAGCATGTCATGGAGCTACTAAAAGAGCTTAATAAAAGTCCCTTAGTGATCTTGAGCCAAAAGGGATCAGAAAATACATTTGCAAGCATGTGAACATGGCAAAAACATAATCAGTTCTCAGACTTTGTGAAAACTGGAGCATGCAAAATCAGATATCAAGTAGGCATGTTTACGAGCTCGATGCACTCACTACAGAGCAAGTCATGACAATCTAAGAATACACACATCAAGAATACACATTATACAAGCTAGGAATGGCAAGAACAATAACATAGCATGCACGGATCAACTACAACATCCTCGGCAAAATCGCTAACAAGTAGAGAATCTGCCCAGATTCACGAAATAGCAAAAGTAGAGCTCGATTGACTCAAGCTAGGGTGCTCCATAATTGCAAACAAAGACATGGATGGATAGATCACTACAAGATGAACAAATCATCCTTTCTGATCATCCTCAAAAGAGGTACGGGTCACTAGGAAACAACATGAACATATGGCATATTGATATAAACAGATCAAGGACTTAGTGGAATTGCTAAGTCCCTGAAATCAGCATTAACGAATGCACCACTTTGCAAGCTTGTGCTTGTCACCACACAAATCACAAAAATACATGGATTGCACCTCTGGATAGATGGCAAAGCATATAACAAAACACATGTAGAGCTCAGGGGCATTTCATGCACACATTAATCATGGCAAAAATGACAAATATCTATTTGGAGCAGCAGATCTGACAATTATCTCAAATAGCACCCTTCCAACAGCATTTCGGGCATCAAGATGAACTCAAATGAAAATGATGCAATGAGATGAAATGATGTACTCTCTGAGATGAACATTGTGATATGCTATATGCCCAAAACGGAGCTACAGATGCAGAGTTACGATGCGATGAACATGGCCAAAAATTAAGGGGAGAAGGGAAAAAGACAACCGACGTTTGAATCCAGATCTAGGGTTTTATGCCGGGTACTGTAGCACGGGGCGAGGTTCACCGGAAATGGAGGAGTGGTGGCCGGGGCTTGACGAGGAGGCGGTGGGGAGGCGCGGACCCGGTCACTTGAGCTTGGTGCCGGGGCGGCGGACGGCGGAGGCGACGAGCTGCTCCCTGGCCGCGGCGGCTGGCGAGGTGGCAAGGCCGGACGGCGTCGTGGCGGCCACCAGCGAGGAGCGCGCTGCGGCGCGGTGGCACGGGCCGCCGGAGATGGAGGCGAGGCGGCGCTTGGTCGCCGCGGTCGGTGAAGATGATGGCGCGGGCGGCGGGAGGAGATGGGCCGGGGAGGGCCCGCCGTGGGCTCTCCGGGCCTCGGCGCGGGGACGGCCGGCGGCGCCACGTGGCAGCCTGCCACTGCTGCAGGGCGGCGGCGCGACGTGTCTGGCTGGAAACGGACACGTCCGGCGGCGGCGCGAGTGGATCTAGGGTTTTAGGGGGGTGTTTTGACGCGGGATTTACGAGAGGGGGGCTATATATAGGCATAGAGGGAGCTAGGAGTGTCCAAATGAGGTGCGGTTTTCGGCCACGCGATCGTGATCGAAAGCTCTAGATGATGGAGAGGGTTTAGGTGGGTTTTGGGCCAAATTGGAAGGGTGTTGGGCTGCAACACACATGAGGCCTTTTCGGTCCCTCGGTTAACCGTTGGAGCATCAAACGAAGTTCAAATGGTACGAAACTTGACAGGCGGTCTACCGGTAGTAAACCAAGGCCGCTTGGCAAGTATCGGTCCAATCCGAAAATGTTTACCCCCCCCCCCCATACATGAAAGAAAGGTAGAAAAGACCACCGGAGGAGAACGGAGCACCGGAATGCAAAACGGACAACGGCAAGAGTTGGATTACATATTAGGTAAATCATATCCGGGGTGTTACAACGCCACACCCCTCCCGATGAACAGGACCCCCGTTTCGACCTAGCGCTCCAACACAAGTCCGTTTCGTCTGTTTTGCGGTACCCCACACCCTTCCCGATCAACAGGACCCCCGTTTCGACCGTAGGAGGTCCGTTTCATCCGTTTTGCGGTACGCCACACCCCTCCCGATCAACGGGACCCCTGTTTCGACCGTAGGAGGTCCGTTTCCTCCGTTTTGCGGTACACCAGACCCCTCCCAATCAACAGGACCCTGTTCCGAATGTAGGAGGTCCGTTTCCTCCGTTGTGCGGTACGCCAGGCTTCGTTTCCATCGCCTATTCCGTCCAAGCCCTCCCGATGAACATGACCACACATTCCGTTCCGACCCAGCCGGTTGGCTCCCATGCGTTCCGTTGCCTCCCAATGAACATGACGCATTCCGTTGCCTCCCCATGAACACGACGCATTCCGTTGCCTCCCCATGAACATGACGCATTCCGTTGCCTCCCCATGAACATGACGCATTCCGTTGCCTACCCATGAACACGACTACGACACTGTTTCTCCGTTTCGACCCAGCCATGTGCACGAGCCCTGGCCGTACGTATGCGCGAGTAGGCGTTCGAGACCCTGCCCGTATGTACACATACGTGGCCGTATTTTCTTTCTTGCACCCTGGTCGCTGTACGTACATGTACATGCTACGTGCGCGCCTCTACTACGACACGTACGCGCCTCTACTACGACACGTGCGCGCCTCTACATCCACCAGTATATATGTACGTACACGTTCGCGACCAGAATGACAACGCTACGTACGCATTGACCAAGTGGGTCCCAACTGTCAGGCACTTCCTTGCCTGCGAAGATGTAGCTGGTGGGTCCCAGCAGTCGGGGGGCGAATCATTTTTTTTGCCCGGACGCACTTCCTTGCGTGCGAAGATGTAGCTGGTGGGTCCCAGCAGTCAGGGGTAAACGTTTTTTTCATGAAATACGGTGGCCTGTCCGGTGGGTCCCCGCTGTCAGGTGGAGGAATAATTATTTTGCACGTAATAAGGAGGCACTTCCTTGCTGCGGTCGTGGACCCAACTGTCAGCCTCTCCACGTACAGTCCACGTCCGATGGAAGCCATTCCTTGACCACGTTGACCACGCCGCGCCGAGAGCACCAGGGCGGTGGACGACGGCGAGGCCTATGAAGGGGACGACACAAAGTCGGGGAAGGCGCGACAGTGGATGCCCACGCGTAGAGGAGTACGAGGGTTCACTGGTTCGCTGCGGTGTGAGGCTGCCGTCGCCGCAGAATAACAGGGGGTGTGGGTGAGTAGAGGGATGGTCTGGCCAGCGGTGGGAGTAGTAGGGGGCGGTGAGGCCTCCGCCGCATCCCAGCCGGCCACGGGAGGCAGGAGCACGAGGCATGACCGGCGCTGGCTTGGGCGGCTGGAGCAAGAAGACCAGAGGTTGAAGAAGCACTATGGCCGTTGGATGGACATCGTACGGTCACTGGAGCTAGAATCTTGCATATTAACTAAGTTGACAAAGCCTTCCGTCCCCGTAAACTTAGTAGGCCCACAAGTCAGTCTGCCACTATACTGGGTCCTAGCTAACAGGGGAGTAATCATTTTTTTGTGCGTAATAAGGAGGCACTTCCTTGTGTGCAAAGATATAGCTGGTGGGTCCGAGCTGTCAACGGCGGTAACATTTTTTTCACGAAATACAGAGGCCTTTTCGGTGGGTCCCTGATGTCAGGTGGAGGAATCATTATTTTGCGCGTAATAAGGAGGCATTTCCTTGTGTGCGGCCATGGACCCAGCTGTCGACCTCTCCACGTACAGTCCACTTCAGATGCATGTCAGTCGTTGACCACGTTGACCAGGCCGCGCCGAGAGCACCAGGGCGGTGGACGAGGGCGAGGCCTAGGAAGGGAACGACACAGAGGCAGGGATGACTCGGCAGTTGTTTCCCACACGGAGGGGAGTACGATTGTACGAGGGTTTACTGGTTCGTCTGCCGTCGCCGGAGAATAACAGCGGGTATGGGTGAGTAGAGGGATGGCTAGGCCAGCGATGGGAGTACGGTGGGGCGGTGAGGCCTGCGCGGCAGCACAGCCAGCCGCGGGGAGGAGGGAGCAGGCAGTCCCTCCGGCGCATGTTTGAGCGCCTGGAGCAGGAAGAGCAGAGATTGAATAAGCATGATGGCCGTTCGATGGACATCCAACAGTCACTGCTTGTGCGTCAACCTTTTTTTAGGAAAGCCTCAAATTTGTGGAAAACATCATACAACCCATCTGCCATTATTTCTAATAATTTACAGCCCATTTGCTAATTCTTAAGGTTTTTTTGGAGCCCATATTCTTTTTGTTAGCATTACAGCCCATATTATGGCCACGGTTAAAAAAATTATACGAAATTTTGCATATTTCGGTGCGGTCCGAACTATTTTTAATCCCGAAATTTCGACTCACATTCAAACTGATTTTATAAATAAATGTATATCAATATAAAATCTAACAAATTCTCCACGCATAAAAATTAATGTAATTTAAAATCTCGAAATGAAAAAAAAGATATTTGAAACTAATTGCCGGTTTGATGTGTTTTAAAAATGTACAACCCATTTCTCATTACTGATGGGCCATTTTCTCGGCCAACCGAATGAAAGCTCTCCCCGTCTTGAAAGATTTGCAGCCCAACAGGCCTAACAAAGCGACTTACTTGGCAAATCACAAAAAAACTAGGTTGTGGCCATGGACCCACCTGTCAGCCTCTCCACGTACAGTACTCTTCCGATGGAAGTCGTTCCATGACCACGTTGACCACGCCACGCGGAGAGCACCACGGCGGTGGATGACGGCGAGGCCTAGGAACGGGACGACGCGGAGCCGGGGAAGACGCGGCAGTGGAAGCCCGTGCGGAGAGGAGTACGAGGGTTCATTGGTTCGGCTGCGGTGTGAGGCTGCCGTTGCCGCAGGGCCTGGCCAGCGGTGGGAATAGTAGGGGCGGTGAGGCCTCCGTGGCAGCACAGCGGGCCACGGGAGGCAGGAGCATGCGGCACGACCGGCGCTGCTTTGGGCGGCTGGAGCAAGAAGACCAGAGGTTGAAGAAGCACTACGGCCGTTGGATGGACATCGTACGGTCACTGAAGCTAGAATCGTTCATATTGACTAAGTTGACAAAGCCCTTCGTCCCCGTCAACTTAGTAGGCCCACAAGTCAGCCTCCCACCAAGGTGGGTCCCAGCTAACCGGGGGAGTATTCATTTTTTTGTACGTAATAAGGAGGCACTTCCGGTGGGTCCGAGCTGACAACGGGGGGAACGTTTTTTTTCGCGAAATATGGTGGCTCGTCAAGTGGGTCCCAGCAGTCAGGGGGCAAACGTTCTTTTCGCAAAATACGGTGGCCCGTCCAGTGGGTCCCTGCTCTCAGTTGGAGGAATCATTATTTTCCCCGTAATATGGAGGCACTTACTTGCTGCGGCCGTGGACCCAGCTGAGACTCTCCACGTATAGTATACTTCCGATGGAAGTCGTTCCTTGACCACGTTGACCTTGCCGCGTTTCGTTGCATGCATGCGTCCATGGGTGTGGTGCGTCCCAACTGTCAGCCTCTCACGTAAAGTCATCTTCCGATGACTCTCGGTTGTTGACCATGTTGACCACACCGTGCCGAGCGCACCCAGACTGGAACGACTCGGAGATGGGGAAGACGGGGCAGTGGAGTTGCAGATGGAGAGGAGTGGGAAACTTCACTGGTTCGGGTGCGCGGCAGCACAGCCGCGGTGCCGCCCACAGGAGACAGGAGCAAGAACAGAGGTTGAAGAAGGAGCACGGCTGTTGGATTAACATCCAACGGTCCAGTTGCTAGAATCATTTGTTGATTAAGTTGACAAAGCCGTGCGTACACGTCCGCTCAGTAGGCCCACAAGTCAGTCACCAAATCTGATGGGTCCTAGTTGTCAACGGGATGAATAATTTTTTTCGCAAAACAAGGAGGCACTTCCTTCCGTGCGAAGATATAGCCGGTGGGTCCCAGCTGTCAGGTGGAGGAAACATTTTTATTAGCTTAATAAGGCGAAACTTTCCTTGCGTGCAACCATGGACCTCGTGGGTCCCAGTCGTCAGGCCCTCCACGTACAGTCCTCTTCCGATGACTCTCGTTTGTTGACCACGCCGCACCGAACGCAGCGAGGCGGTGGACGACGGCGAGGCCCCGGACGGGAACGACTCGGAGATGGGAAAACGCGGCAGTGGAGTCGCAGATTGAGAGGAGGAGAAGGGTTATAAATGGCTTTGTTGCGGCGTGGGGCTGTAGTCTGTGGAGAATAACAGGAGGTGTCGAGGGGTGGAGGGATAGCCTGGCCGGCGGTGGGGTAGCGCTTCGCAGCGATGCGTGCTAAGCAGAGCCGCTAGCCACCGGAGGCCGGACCAGGCGGTCCCGGTGACGCTGGAGGAAGAAGACGAGAGATTGAAGGTGCATGCCGGCCGTTGGATATAAATCCAATGGCTGTGGATGACACAATCATTTGTTGACCAAGTTGACAACGCCCTGCGTAGGCTTCGACCTATTGGCCCACATGTCAGCCTGCAAAAATGTGGCATATAT
Organism: Triticum urartu; assembly: GCF_003073215.2. Taxonomy (NCBI): domain Eukaryota; kingdom Viridiplantae; phylum Streptophyta; class Magnoliopsida; order Poales; family Poaceae; genus Triticum; species Triticum urartu. The sequence continues at coordinate 425,589,819 of NC_053023.1, read as the reverse complement.
TTAACCCATGTTTTCTAGAATGTACAGTCCATTTGCTGGGCTGGGTGAACAAATAATTTCGCGTCAATCAGACCCATTTATATTTTCTAAGAAATCCCAGCCCATTTGCACTTCCTTGAAATACACGTATTAGGTGGGCTCGTTATATATATAATTTTATGTTAGAAGGAGCAATTAATATCAAAGAATACACCGGAGAGGCACATTATATATATATATAATTAAGAAATTAGCGAGTTATTGCTCAAAATAAAAATGAGCGTGTTATTATTAAATTGGTCCTTAAAATCTTCGCAAGATTTTGTACGCAACCACCAGGATTTTCCTTGCCTGTGAGTCAAAAACAACCAGGATTTTCCTTGCCAACTTCCGTTAAACATTTACTTTTATAAGTTAATAACATGTGGGATGTTTTTATAATGTATATATAAGTCTCTATAAAATATACGATAATAGTAATAATATAAATATATATAATGTGGTTAGAAGGGAAAACATAAATTGGACACAACATTACTTTTATAAGAGACCTGCGTTTTATACCCCACAGTAGGCATACTAACAAGTTCACACACAAATACAACAGAAAAGGTAAACATTCATATCAAACTCAGGTTCACAGGACACGTTCATATTCATAGCCAACATTCACTATCAACAACTCAAAAGATTCATATATACACAAGCTCAGCATATCTATGCATCCAAATGATTGATAGATCACACGACAATATTCATACATAATTCACAAAAAGATTCAGATATACACATGTTCATTATGTTTATGCATCCAAATGATTGAGATCACAACCAATATGATCCATGGATGAAGTTTAATTACCTAGGGTACAGACTGGTAAATGGTGTTCAATCGGAGGTACTTCTTGCTAAAATTAGTTCTTGTACGAGTAAACTTTCGAGTACATAAGAGGCAGCACAGACAATCTGAACTTTGCTTGTAGGTTTATCCCAAATAGTGGCCTCGTGCCGAGGGAGGTTTGAGCAACTTGGCCACTACTTTCATCCAACTAGTTTACTGGCTCATCTTGGTCCTGTATCTCGCCAAAATTCTACATTGCAGACGAGAAAGGAGGCGGTTGAGAAAATGAACCACCCAAATTTTTTGTGCAGTTCAACTGAAATGGAGCATCCTTGGCATGCAGACTGATTAAGTGCCAGATGAATATATGCGTCAACCAGCTTGTCTAGAATCTTTAGACTCCATGCCATATAGTTCGCTACCATATGTGTCAATAACCAAAAGGTACAAGTTGGGACCAAAGACTGGACTGCATTTTTCTGGGCTATGCACCAAGCAATATTTTTGGCGTTCACTCTCCTAATACTTGGAGTTTGAAAATTGGTTGACGCCGGTTGATACTCGAATGAATATAGGCACTTCTTGTCAACATCGATGCTTGTCTGAGTGAACTTTGGAGTACATAGCAGCAGCATAAGTACCTGTCCATCTGATCATTTTGTGCAGTTCTACTGAAATCACCCGATGTAATGATTTGCGTGCGAGTTCAGGCTCCAAATTACTCATTTATGAAATCGGCAAACAGTAGCACAATACCAAATTACCAATACATATGATAAGCACAATAATCAGGATAAAGACCAGTACCAACCTGTGTGAGGTAGCATATCAATTACTATTTCCTTTGACTGGAAGCCGAGATAAGCCAAGCGACTGACATCAAAGGAAGAAAGCAAGAAGAGATTAGTGACTGACAGGAAAGGACGGAAGCTATCGAGGCAATGAAGCACCCAAAGTTTTTGTGCAGTTCCACCAAAATCGAGCATCCCTGTTGGCACATATATTGAGAGAGTGAGATTACTGTAATAGTTGGACTAGTTGATGAAACATACACTAACAAATAGAAGCACCCTCATTATCTTAATGGGTAAAGGTAGCAACATAGTAGTCTTGCTTAAAGAGAGGTATTAGTTTATTTAATCAGTGCCAATTAGCTCAACTCAACACTCAAAGCATTGCCATTTATCATAGGTTGCAAAACTTTAACGTGCAAAGATAAATGAGTTTCTCATGACAGTAGCACGATACAAATAGAGATGACAACAAACTAATATGGATGAAGGCCTTAGGCCCGTACCAACCTAAGAAAAAAAGCTTATTCATGTAGTCCCATAAATGATGATAAAGCACTCATTGGAATCACACAATAGTATATATTTTTGTGCACTTCAAATGTATGGTTGAAATCACTCTTGTCTACCAGTGCTGAGATTATATCGAAAGATTATCAAGAACTTCCAGCAGAGTTAAAGCACTGGCTGGGATACAGTTCATTGTATTGTCTTGTGTAGTTCCACTAAAATGTATGATTGGCACAACATGATCCCTGTTTGCACAAGAGGAACAAGGTGAAACCTTCATTAGCTTAGTGAGAAAGGATAGGAAGACATTAGCATATTACTCAAACAGTAGCATCAAATTCATGATGGACAATACGCAAAACATTGCCTCATTGAACCAATGGCAATAAATTGACATGCAAAACAATAGCACTATTATGTCATGACACTAATAATATTCCCTCCCTGCTCCACCACATGATTCACCTCCATAGACAAACATACACACGTACATGATTCAGCATAGGGTCCTACTAAAGATTTGTTTAACTCCAACAGGAAAATTAGGCAGTAATAAATTAGTGGTACTTAAGTACTCCTAATTAATTAAGTGAGACAGCAGAAGTGGAAGGGATCCCTAGAGGATCGTCTCACATGTAAGGTAGTCGTTGCCGGAGCCCTTGAATGGCCTCGACTGAGGCCTCTGGCTTCAGCAAGATCGCCTTGGCACTGTTTCTTCTTCTTCTTCCTCTTCATGCTCTGTTTCTCTTTCTCCTCACCAGTTGGTGAAACCAAGTACATGATTGGCCTTCTAATTCAGAATTGGTTTTGTCCGTGAGGGAGTACAAGTGTACTAGTAAAAAATGGTATTTTCTCATGGCAGTCGAAAATAGAGATGAACACATGCATTAAATATCATTCTTACCTAAAGGAAGGTTATGGCGCAAATATGGATGATGAGGATTGGAACACAGATCTCCCTTTGTTCAGTTCCACCAAAATGAACCAACTGTTCCATTCTCACATTCCAGTTAAACAGCACAAAAGTCACTTCTTTTAAGAAGAGTTTTGTGCAGTGCACCAAAAGGTCACAACAACAATCAGGTGAATTGGATATCCCTGTTTGCACAAAAAGGCACAGAGGAAACAGTCAGAGTCTCAAACAATTACACGCAAAAACATTTGGCTAAACTTTTCATGGCTTATAACAGTGGCATGGCTTTTTTTACCAGGGACATTAGATTAAGAACAGCTAAGGCTGCGTTCGGTTCATAGGTTTGGTGTAGGATTTTCGTAGGAACACAATTCCTACGGTATTCTTTCCCTTCCAACCGTTCGGAACACGGGAAAGGTGAATAGTGTTTCATAGGAAAGCTGGTATGGTAGCACTAATTCCATAGGATTAGAAACATCCATGCGCTGCTCATTTTTTGGGCGGAAGCCCGAGGCAGGCGCTCGCTGCCATGCGTTAGACAGGTTGCTGTGCTGTATTGCCGGAATAAAAAAATCAACCTATGTGTGGTACGTGAGGTGAGGACAAGAGTAGTCACTGTGCAGCTGAATAAACAAATAGCATCTCATACTTCCAAGCATGCTACTCTAAAAAAACAAATCTGTACATTTCATAGTCCATCCGAACACATTCTCTTGAGAGTTTCCTCTGGTTCGCTGTTTCATAGTTTTATACCTACATTCCTTTCCTATTCCTCTATTTTCATCAAGACCTATGTTTTCTGCCCCTTTATTCCGAACGGAGCCTAAATATTTGGTATAAGGGCATGGGACAGTGGGTGCACCAGCAGTCCAGCACCATGTGCGTAAACAGGGGCATAAAGTGGTGATTCATAGTTTGTTGCCCCGAGAAACAAACATCCAAGAAACATATCTGGGTTGGTCCCATTTTTTCACTCTATCCACCTACTCCTATGTGTGGATATCAAATCTAGTCCTGGTCATACAACCGTGTACAGTGTTACCCCTATATTTCCCTTTTGGACCAAGAGACCGGTTGGATGACCAGTCTGTACTACTTTCACCCCCTTTCCTTCCTGTTTGTACCAAGTCCGGTGTACATACTAAATTCCCCCACCCCCACTTTATTTCTTGTTTGAACCAAGTACTCCCTCTGTCTAGAATTACTTGTCATCAAAATGGATGTGTCTAGAACTAAAATACAAATAGATACATCCATTTCAATGACAAGTATTTTTGGACGGAGGGAGTACAAGATTCGACTCCATGAAGTAGCTTTACCTCTAACAATAGAAGAAAAAATATGTGACGTTGGACCATCCGATCGAGAGGGGCTGAGAGGTAGAAAATGATGCACATGCAGCGATGTAGTGAGCTGGGGAAGTAGAGCTAAGGTGGTTTCGAACGAAGATATACCTGAAGGTCGTCGGGATGTGGATAGGTGGGCGGCGGGACGCCGGATCCGCCCACAGGAAACGACGAAGGGATCGGAGGACCTCCCGCCCCGGCGCTCGGCCAGAGATAAAGGTGCGGCCGGCAGTGGGTCTCCTCCCCCACTGTCGGCGACGGCCTAAACGCTGCCCCTCCTCCCCTTCACCGGTGGAGGGGGATACGTCCGGATGTGTAACCAGCGGTGAGGATAGAAAGCCAGTGTTTTTTGAAGGGAGAAAGACAGTGTTACTAGACCTATCTTGTTTAGATCTAGAGAGGATGAGAGTGTGTGAATAGAGCAACCCTAGCAAGCAAGTGCGGAGGCTCCGGCCTATATATACGTAGTGGGGTAGTTTTCCTTTTTCACTCCATCAAAACAATCGTTTAAAATTGTGTACTACTACATGCCAGGTCGTGGTTTTTTTAGTTGTTGATTGTTTTTTGAGATAGCTACCCGCTTGTTCCAAGTGGTGTTACGGTGTGCAGGTCACACTTTGTATCGTTCAAGTCTGGTACTACTAGTCCCTCCATTAAATGAACAAGCACCCCCTCGTAAAAATTGTGAACAAGCCCACGGCTAAAATTAGCGGAAACGTGGGTTGCCCCAACATGCATTATTATTTATGTTTTCTAATCCCTCCATTCCTAAATATAAGTCTTTTTTATTAGCCACACCTAAGACAAGAATTTTTTTATTAGCAGTGAACCCCACATGTCATAGACAGAAAAATTGTGGCAAGATTCCCTTAGGCAAGCCAAAGTGTGTCTAACAATTTGAGTAACTCAAGTTAGGTAAGTGTGGAAAGTGTGGGAAAAATAATGTGGCAACATAAGACAAACATAGTCACAATCCAAACAGCCCCGTAATTTTTTGTGACATGCATGAAAATTTGGTTAGTTGAATTTATAGTCAAAATTTGGCAAGGTGCATCAAATCAACACATGCAAGTATCAAAAGGAAAGTCACGGCAAAGACTTATATTTGGAAACGGAGGGAGTGCAACGCATGCATGCATGCATTGCACTCCCTCCGTTTCCAGATATAAGTATTTTTAGAGATTGCAACAAGTGACTACATACGAAGCAGAATATGTCTACTCCTACATATGAAGTAGCCCATTTGAAATGTGTAAAAAGACTTATATCGAGTGCAGTGCTTTGATGTGTCGCGTCAACTCGTACAAGACCAAAAAATTTGATTACTACAACGCCCTCTCCCTCGCGGACTGAGCTCTAGTGCCTTAACTGCACCTGCCTTTGGCTGCATGACAGGAGGGCCAACCACCTGTTGGGCCCACCTGTCATAGACGCAAAGGCAGGAGCAGTAAGTAGAAGCTTTCGCTACACGCTATCCCTCCCGCACGAGGTGGACGGACATGCAGCAGTGGATTCGATACTGTAGAAGTAGGAGTAACATCATTGTTCGTCTTCTTGAAGAGGCGAAGAGCCAAGCGCAACCCGAGCATGGCAGTTGTGAACGCTCGCGTGGTGCGGTTCCTTGGAGTACTAGCCAGGCTCTTGCATGAGACAAAATTGCTATTGTTTAACAATTAAACTCCATTATCCATTGGTTGATACTCATTCTGCATAGGTCCATGCGCTTAGCACCATTTCCTCCTGGGGTCACCAATGTTTTTTTGCTAATTAATAGCATTGCATGCAATGAACTAGCCATTGTAAGTCATTAAAAGCATGCACACCTCTCATCTCTTATTGGTTGATATGTCAAGAAACAAGAAACAAGGTAGAAGTTAATGCACCGCGCCTAAGTGTTTTGGGACTATTTGGTTTTCGTAAGATGACTTACACACCTAGACGGAGGGAGTAGTATAGCCCTTTAAACTGGAAAGGAGTATTTGCCTTTCTAGAGATTTCAACAAGTGACTACACTACACCGTGTGCAGTACTCCCTCCCTTCCGGTTTATAGGGCTCAAATCTCAAATCTCATGAACCAAGGCATTTTGTGATTGGAGGAATGTATCTCGTACTTTACAAAACTACCCTAATTAAACTCATGCATTAATTACGTAGTTATCTCGTTTTCCTCTCCGCCTTGGTCGCGGTGCACATGCGGGACATTTCAAAGCATCCGGGCCCGCGTGCCATCCACCAAATCACAGCGAGGTGCTACAGTCGAAACTCACCTGTCACCCCGGTGTGGCCGTCATGACCCGTCATATCACAAAACCCACACCTTTACCAGCAGTGGTAAGGTGGCCTCCAAGTTGGACTGGACGAAGCAACCATCATTTCACTGGAATGCTCTTTCAAGCCCCTTCTTCCCTTTCTTGAAGAAAACCTCACTCCAGGCTACTCACTTCTGCAATTTTTCTTCTGTAACGACGAAGGAAAGGTGGGTGAATCAGTTATGCTGCTATATTTTCATTCCAAGAATCTTCTTTTGCCGAAGCACCGACCGGTTCTCACATCCTATTATTTTCTCGTTTTCATTGCGATTGTGGTTTCCTTTCGATTGCTTTTTGTTTGTCAGTTCATTGATGGATCCTGGAGCACTAGGCAAAGAGTTGCCGCCGGACAACCCACTGGAGACAGCGATCTCCAGGAAGCAAGCACCGACCAACGAGTTGACCATGTTGGCGGGCCAACCCATGGAGACGAAGAACTCCAAGAAACAAGCACTGGCCAAAGAGTTGAGGACGTTGGCGGACGAACTCCTCAAAGAAAGTAGGAAGAACAGCAAGGGCCCCACCGTGCCTACCCCAGGAACTCTGATTGCCACCTATGTGAGGCTCAAAACCGAGTTTGAGGAGATAGTCACCGTTGAGAAGCAGTATTCCCCTGGCAAGGTGATGGCCCCCATCGAGGACGAGGAGATGCCCCCCGGAGGGATGAGATCCCCCGGTGGGCTGCACAAGGTAAAAATTAATGGCTTATTACCATAGTTGTGGTTTTTGATTATTTGCAATGTGCTTGCTAATATGTTAGGGTTGTGCAGGTGCCTGTGGATGTCCTTGATGATTCCGATGTCGTGGCATGTCCTGTTGGCATCGCCTCGGAGATTGGTTCCAATGCCGCTGTCCATCCTGTGGACATCGCCCCAGAGATCGATTCCGATGTCGCGGTCAGTCCTGTGGACATCGCCCCAGAAATCGATTCCCATGCCGCTGTCTGTGCTGTGGTCATTGCCCGAGAGATCGATGACAAGAAATAGTTGGTCACGCTAATCCTTCAGGGTAGTTTGCATTGCCCTGTGTTTAATTACCAGAACGATGCGTGTTATCAAACCATCTTAGGGCTAGTGCACTATCTTGTGTGGGCGGATCTTGCTACTTTTGTTTGATAGTGAATCATGCGATGAATCATGCGAACCCTCTCCGAGTTATGGAAACAGATGTATCCTCACCAGCTTTTGATGTAATATATGGCATGCTTAGATGTAAGTTTGAACTGTTTATCATATCAGCAGGGCTTGTTTGATGATTCTTGGTGTTAGTAGGCTAGCTACTGTGCGAGCTATAGTACTTGCAAAACACTCACCGAAGAGAAACGTTGGGTCTGATGAGCTCGTGGTACGCTTATACTTATCCCTCATCGATCGACCAATAGCCCTAGCTCCTAAAATTGTAGGCTTAGCGATCAATCAGACAATAGTCGACATACATTCAGGCCTCATTTGGTTCATAGGGTAGGAAAATCGTAGCGAAAGTACAGAGAACGTGCAACACAAAATCATAGCAGTGCAGAGACGTACTCCCTCCGTTCCAAAATAGATGACCTAGGCGGGCTAGTTTGTCCTAGTGGGTTTCAGTGATATGACGTGGTAGAGTGCCGTCCAGTCTTCGCGTGTGGTAGCAGTATTGCGGGTACAGTAAGTTTTCTTGAAGAAGCGGAATTCAACGAAGTCATGATGGTTCCTTCGTCCGAACAACTTATAGTGGGAAAGGTTGGGCCTGCGATACGACCGGGGTAGACCAGGATAATTTTGTGCATGGCAGGTGGACCAGGATGGTCGACGTCCCACATATCAGCGAATGAAAGTATTCTTTTCACTATAGAGGACGAGCAACGAGTATTCATTGTTTATTTTTTATGAAAGCTATTGTCTCCACTGTTATGACGGAGGAGTGTGAAACACGGCAGCCCAGTGAACTTGGCATGTGCACCACTCCCTCCTTCCTCATGTAATGCCCAGGTTACATCTTTTTCTCACTTTCTCTCTATCTATTTCCTCTCAAATGTTTTTTACCTTTCTTTTTTAAGACACAATTGTTTTTATGCCTTTTTTAGAATTATTTTTATATACCTAGGAGCACGTGTAGAGACGGGCTCTTGCAGATCCCACTCCTTGACTTTGTCAATGCCTCTCTCTCCTCCACATAAGGAGTACTACTTGCTATGCATGCATGCGGCGGGCAGCTGGTGGCTTGAGGGGCCAGGGCGGTGAGAGCGGGCTCCAGAAGCGGTCCAGACTCCAGCATGGCCCACCTCACATTATCACCATATATTTCTTGGAGTCCGTGCGTGGCGGGCGGGCGATCTCTTCTCCCTCCCCCGTTTCTCTCTTCTCAGCCAACGCCCGCCGAGCGATTAGATTTCGGCTATCGACGATTTATTCAATTACGGTCCCACATGTCAGTGAAATTGCAAGACAACGCGTGTCCCCTCTGGTGAGCGGCGTGCGAGCCGGACTGTCGGGGCTGCGACACATACGAGCCATAAGTGTGCCGCCTTTTCCTTTAAAACTTGCGAAGCGTAACATTTTCATGCGATCGATCGATAGAAATCCAGAACAAAATGACAAAGCGTATACAATGATCAAAGTGAGCTATCAAGACAAGTTTGATAACCGCCAATGCATTTTACTCGGTAATAAATGACCAGGATTGAAGGGGACTCCAAATTTGCTTCGTCTTCTGTCCTTGAGCTCTTGACAAACCAATGCACTATATGGTTGTCCAGCCACTCCACCCCAGAGCTCTCACCAAGCGTCATTCATGCCACCGCGCCGCACACTAATCGGTAAGGCAGCGATGGCATCCCGCCGCGCCGAGTTCCTCGCCGCCCACGACTGCACACAAAATGGTAGGGAAGCGATGGCATCCCGCCGTGCCGAGTTCATCGCCGCTCGCGGCCTCACAACTATGTGGGAGGAATTTGAAGATGCCAAGGCCGAATGGGCGGTAGAGCAAGAGGCGGCCAAATCCGCATAGAGGGAGCGGAAAAGTCAGAAAGCACTCAAGAAAAGAGAGGCCCGCCGCCGCAAGAAAGAAAAGGACACACGCGCTGCTGCGGAGAGGTCGGCGGAGATCCAAGCACGGTGGGGTGTCGCCGACAAAGCTGGGAAGGAGAACGACGGCGTCTGGCCAGCATGTGAGAAGTAGTAGTACTAGTAGTTAGTGTGTGTGTGTGTGTGTCTGAGCACGAGCATGTACCAATACTACTAGTTACTACTGTAGTTTTTAGTGCAAATTACCAGTACATTAGCCTAGACTAAATGGAAAAATTCCTATCCTAAGAATCAAATGGCATCTCTTTCTCTATAGGAATTGAGATGCATGTCATCTCACTTCCTATGATTTTCATATTCCTATCCTATGAACGAAAGGAGGCCTTTGTTGGAGTAACTACTGTAGCTAGCAGTACTGCTGGTACAGTAGTTTTCTTCAAGAAGTGGAATACAACAAAGTCATGATGGTTCCTTCATCCGAGCAACTTCAAAGTGGGAAGTGGGTCTGTGATTTGATGGCTCATTAGTCATTGTTAATGCGGCACGACGACCTGGGTGACTCTCCCTTGGAGTTCTGCGTGCATGGAAAGTGGACCAGGATGGTCGACATCCCACATGTTGGCGAATGGAAGTATTCTTTCCGATATCGAGGAGCAAGGAAACCGCGTGGTATAGTATCACTGCTGATTGGTTCGCAAAAAATAGTATCACTGCCGATTTATAATTATTTTTTATTTTTTGATGAATGCTAGCATTTCAAATCTTACGACGAAGGGTGCCAAACACGGCACGTGCTGGATGTCCCACACGTCAGCAAAAGGAGTGGGACATGAACAGCGTGGTAGAGCCCAGCGTAAAAAAATGGCGTGGTAGAGCGGCTCCACTTCTTCCACTTCTGGGTCGGAGACCACACGTAGTAGTACTTAGTGGTATGAACGATACAAAGTGCAACCTGGAGAGAAAGACACGTCTAGTTGGAAGGTCTCGGGGCATACACGTAAACAAATATAAAAGTTAATATGTGCCTCCAACTAATATAGTAGTAGTAGAGTACTTAGGCACGTACTCCATAACATCACCGTGCATTGCACGTACAACATTTAGTGGTAGTACGTAGTAAGAGACAAATGCTGCCCAAGAGTTCCCTTCTCGGCCTACCTTTGGGTGTTTGGTAGAGTGTATGGAGGGTGCATGAGTCCACACTAGTTTAGCACAAATACACTAGAAGCATGCATGATGAGAGCATGCATGAAGAGGGGTGTTGAGTTGAGCATGCATGAAGAGGGAACAACTATGCTGAGACGAGAACGCAACCAAACACACCCTATATGCCACGCATGTTCATACTATTTGTGCCTTTCTACTTCACTTACTGCGCTACATTACTCAGGTTCGTACGTCCACTCGTGGGTACATGTCCGTCTCGTAGTTCCAGTCCCACGTGTTCTTCATATAGATGGAACAATCCTTGCATAACACGTGCACCTTGATGCTAGATGTCTCGCATGTTGGCAAAAGGATGAACAAAGCTCACGTAAAAAATAGAGTGGAAGAACATAGGTTCCGGACGACCGAGAAGGAGCAAGGAACCTCGTGGTGGAGCGTCTGCACTCATAATATTTAATATTATTTAGCGATATAAAATTAACCAATCATCTCCACAGTGGACTAAAGAGTACTAAACACGGCAGCCCAGTGTAGTTACATCATACTAGTACATGGCTAACCCACGCTATCACCATATTTCTTGGCTTCCATGCGACACCTATCTCTAGTAATCCAGCAACCTGTATCGCTTCTCCCTCCTCGTCTCTATCAAAGTGCGGCGGGCTGGCGTTTCTGCCGTCTATTGAGGTCGGTTAACTATCACATGTTAGCAACATGCCAAGAGCATTCTAAAAAAAATTCCTTTCATATTCCGTTTTCAAAAAGAAAAAATCCTTTCACGTATGAATTTGCCTGTATGCTTTGAGCAACTTGCATGTCCTATACTGCTCCTGTTTGATACTCTAACTTAGCTAGAGGTTAGACTAACTCATGACTAACCCTGAACTAACTGTAGCCAAAGAGGTGTTTGGGTGACAGGGTTAGATTGACAATAAATGCACTTCAAGGAGAGAGAAAAGTGATTTTTTTCAGTGGTCCCAATGAGAACTATCTCCAGTTAGCACCTCTTGGGTGGGATAGTTTTTTTTGGTGGGTTCGGTGCAACTTGCTCCAATTTAAACCCTCATGCTTGGATACTTTAGGGCTCTTTGAGCCCCAACTAGCTCAAACTAACTCTAACCCATGGATCCAAACAGGGCCTATGGCCAGTCTCGATGCGGAGCAGTCGCGTGCACCGGGAAGCGGCGCTCTCTCGACCGTCGCACCACTTCAAAGCCGGCGCCAGTGAGAGGTCGCCTCCACTCTGGCCGGGAATTAATGCGGCACTGACGCTCCAGGGCGACGCTGACCATTTCACGCGGGAAGCGCGCGCTGGCAAGGGAGTATAGGTTTTGAACCGTTTCAGGTGTAGTACTGGTAGTTTGCAAAACTACTCAATTATTGCACTCAGTTTCCTAAGAAATTGTGGTAAAAAACGTTAATCCACAGCCCGCTTCCCTTCTCCTTCCTCTTCCACTGCCCGCGCACGTCTGCGGGAAGCGACCGGTCAACCCTTATATAGGAGTGCTAGCACAAAAAGGTGCATGCATGACCACTAAAATTTCCATATTAAAGCGCCGCTCCGGCGAGAGTATGGTGTATGTTGTTACCTTCGGCAGGCCCATGGATACCGAGCGACGGCGACCATAGAAGAGGCGGCGGGAGGGGAATGAATGCAGCTACTGTTTGGGTTCGCCTTTCGGCTTAAATAAATGCGTAGCATCACGTGTACCCGCGGGTGCACAAATTGTAACATACGTGTCTGCTTAAGTGGGCGTCACGTAACTGGTGTGTGTGTGTGTGAGAGAGAGATTCTGAGAGACAGAGTGCGTGTGTGCGACTCTACTCTTCGGACATGTACTCAACCTTTTGCATCGGGATATAAGTATAATGGTATTTACTTTAGCTAGTGATTTACGTGGCCATGTTAACGTGGTTGTGTCAAAAAAATGTCACTTCCTGCTCGTGATTTGCGTTATATAATTACAAGCAAGATTCTCGTGCATTGCAGGGAACATCAATATGCATTTTTTTTTACAAAACACCTGTTGTGGTTGACCCATGCAGGAGTAATCCCATGTGTAAAAACTAATGATATCTCGAGAATTTTATCGGAAAACGGGTATCTCGAGAATGTCATTGAAAAAATGAAATATGAGAGATAAGGCGAGGAGGAGTGGAGCGTGGTGGTGACTGGTGGTCGGAATGGGCGGAGGCATGGGGATGGACGGCGCCGGCAGGCGGCAGCGGCCACCATGCATGCTAGATTGTTCCAGAGACTTATTCCTTCTTTAATTTGCTGAGCAATGAGGTTGCGGGAGATAATGATGTGGAGAGAGGTGCGGGTATCTTTTGTAAAATTATCATAGTTTGCTTTCTATCCTCAGATATAGATCATACGATCTGTATTACAAGATGGCAGGCACACCATCACTGCCAACTCGTTTTTTATAAGGGTACCGATGATAAGTTTGCTGAATACTAAAGTAAAGTGGAATTTTTCCATGTTATGCAAGTAAATAAAGGTGATTATTTATCATACGGGTAAGGTTGGATGAAGGGTGGTAGGAACAAATGCTCCGCCTAGAGCATGTGTGTGTGAGATGGAGTCTTAGTGTATGTGTGGGGTGTGTGAGAGAGAGAGAGGAGAGAGAGATGGAGTCTTAGTTTGTTTGTGTGTGTGAGAGAGAGAGATGGAGTCTTAGTGTGTGTGGGGGGGTGTGCATGCGTGCGTGCATGTGTTTGTGTGTGTGTTTGTGTGTGTGTGAGAGAGAGAGATGGAGTCTTAGTGTGTGTGTGGGGGGTGCGTGCGTGCGTGTGTGTGTGTGTGTGCGCGCGCGCATGTGTGTGTCGCGGGGTCCTCTGTGGCGGGTGTAATTTAAGTGTGCATGGCTTCATCATAGAGAGGTGATGTGTATGGCAGAGGCCACCAATGATGGGGTGCGAGAGAGAAAATGCCCGTAGAGAGGGAAGAGAAGGTGTGTGCGCGTGAGAGGAGTCGACATCGAGAGGACATGTTTGTTCGAGAGACACCGAGGAAGACTACTATATATCGATGGTGCATGTAGGCAGGAATTAAACAAAGGGATGGTCTTATTGGTTTCGGGGATATAGGGGAAGAGTGAGAGGTGGGGGGGTAGCTAGAAGGAGATTGTTAAGTGTGAGTGTGTGTTTTACCCATCTAGGCGGAAGTTATGTGCACAAAAGAGGAGAACGATTCGATGTGGCGTTAGGATTGAGGGTAATTAACTACATATGGAGACATAGAGACCTTGAACGTGCATGTGTGAGAGGTATACGTGTATACGTGGGATGTGTGTGTGTGTGCGCGCGCATGATCGAGATAAAAGAAAGAAGACATAAGTCATAAGATCAACAACATGGGAGAGACGGATCGGTATGACAATATGCATGCATGTGAGAATGCAGGGAAGAAGGCCCGACAATTGAGCATGTTTTTTTGTCTTTAAGAGATAGTGGCGTGGGCTGGAGCATGCATCTGTGGCGAGCAGAGGGAGTGAGGCGCAACGATTGTGCAAAAGAGACCAACCTATAAATGCATATGTATGGAGAGACATATATAGTGTGGGTGATAGGAAGCAAGACTCCGTGCGAGAAAGAAATGTTGACGAAGAAACTATAGATAGATACAGAGATGGAGATGCTAGTTAGAGGGACATCCGCTAGTTTGGGTGTTGGAGATGACCGTCGGGTGGTTCAAAGGGTGAAGTTATATATGTGTGTGAGAGGGCACTTGACTGCATGTAGAGAGAAACATATGTAGTGTGCGCGATAGGAATCAAGAGTGAGGGCGAGAAATAAGGTTGATGGAGAAATAGATAAATAGAAAGATAAAGATGCTAGCTAGTGTGCGTTAGAGATAGGAGTCGAGTGGATCAGAAGGCTGGGTTATGTGTGTGGGTGTGAGAGAGATAGAGAGAGGGTGCATGTGAGTCACATACAAACATATATCAGAGAGAAATGAGATCCAGAGAGACGGAGTTTTGTGTCTGCGAGAGAGAAAGATATTTCACAACGAGAGTGATAGCTAGAGAGACATACGAGGGAACACAAGATATCTCTAGGGAGAGAGGGTGTGTGTGAGCGACATACAAGAGAACAATGGAGAAATATAAGACCCTGGGAGACAGAGTTTGTGTTTGTGTGAGTTGAAGAGGAAGAGTCATAGGTTCTCATATCTAAGGAACGAAAGACATCTCTGTATGAGGGGTGTGCGAGTGGCACACATGGGAATAGTAGAGAGAAATGAGACCCTGGGAGACAAAGTTTTGTGTTTGTGTGAGAGAAAGAGATTCCAGATGGAGAATCATAGTTAGAGACACATAGCAGGGAGCGAGATATACTTAGAGAGAGATAGAGTGATGAAGGTCGAGGGAGAGAGTACCGTCAGTGTGTTACGAAGATAAAAGATCATTGTCGACATACAGGTAGCATGAGAGATACCCGAGAGACGATGAACGTGTATAGGTCCAGAGAGATAGTCCTATATAAGCATGAGTGGTAGCTATATGAGACGAATATCTGGATTAAAGGGGATTCAAATATTTAAACTGGAGATCACGACATCGATAATATCATAACAAAAAATGGTGTATCAAACATGCATATTCATTTGAATTTGGGCACACGTGTAATGTTATATAGTTTATCAATATTGGTGATCCATAGATTCTTCAATTCCAAACAATGCATGGTTTATATGCAATTAATGTCTAAACGGGATTACACTATATGTTGCGTGTGTGAAACACATTATACATGTTTGAGAAGTAAAAAAACCCGCATGAAAAACACATTAATTGGAGACAGTTAGCGAGGAATGCATACATTGGATTTCAACATAAAGTGGTTTCAAATATTTGAAAATCCAAATTGATGGATATAACCTTATGAATCTGAGATCATGCCATTTGTAAACCATATTTATGTATAAATTGTGTTGTGCTTTTGAAAGTATATATAAAAAAATGATGTATATAGAATGTAATTCCAATTGAAAATGGATCCCGCCCGAAAAAAATAGAATACAAACGGGATTCGAATTGAGTTGGCACGGTAAACGTGCACTCTGCAAAATTTGAACGAAGCGGGGAAAGTCGCAGTAACCGCCCGAAACCAAAATCTGCGAGATGGAAATTACTACTGCCTATCCCTGCCACGCAAAGCCTATCTGCTGGATTTCTATAGGTTTCGATAGGGGTAGGTTTGTAATTTCACCCAAACGTGACGTAACCGCCTCTCACCCGGATTCATACACGGTGGGCACCAAAACACAGTGTGTCCTCGACCGAAATCGACTCCCTCCCCGATTCATATTCATACACGGTGGCCGCCAAAAACAAACTCTCATCGGCAAATATTCGGTGTATGCAAGATTACCGTCCTATCCCCAACCGACTAATGTTGCTGTGATGTAGTAGAAATTTGAAACGGGGGCTAAGTTTGTAAATTTCCTCGCATTTGAGACAAGCGCGCCCTGAATACATGGTTCCCCCCTTCCTCTCTACCTCCCTTTTCCCCATTCGTACTCCGTGGGCGCCAAAACACCCTCTCCACCCCACCCTCCTCCGTCCGCCACCCCATCCACCGCCGTCCTCCTGCACCATGCCGGAGCGGATACCCCGACGCCGCCGTCCATTACAAGAGATCGACCTCTCTCATCCACGGCTTTGGACCGAGATCCTTGCATCCCATCCTCTCGCTTCATCCCCGTCGTCGTCCACCTTGCCGGCGCCGCTCCTACGACCGTCTCGTCCACCGCGCCCCGCCGCCACCGTCTACCCTCCTAGATCTGCTTCCACGCCGCCGACAGCCATCGCTACCGCAGCACTGTCAAATTCTCAGCAGATGCGTACATGGCGCCGCACCAGAGGCGGTACTCTTTCGTATCTACTCAACTTATTTATCGCAGCAAGAAAATAGATCGCCACTGCTTTACTCTGATTTCTTGTCTTGGTTGCGAAGTTGCCTTTATCCGGTTTGCACCTTCAGATCCACCATGGCACGCTCAACACTATACTCCCAATGCTTATGGTTTTCCCCTTTTATATTCCACACTAGTTAAATCATAGTAGACTAAATTTCAAAATTGGGTCAGTCGATTTTTCAGAGCTCGCCGGAGTTCGCCGGTGCGATCGAAGGGGCTCGGGTGGTTGTGGGGCCTCGCCAAACAAAGAAAACTCGACGCGGGTGGGGGTTGGGGCGGGGGTGGGGGTGGCGGAGGAACACAGGCAGTGGGGGCCGGTGGTCCGGCCGGCAGCCCGTGCGGTGTTCTGTATGGGAAGAATCAGAGATGAGGAAGAAGAAGGGTTAGGAGACATAGGATCTTCATCCAACCGCCTGAAATGGCCGAGAAACAGCTGGGAGTTGCATTCTTAATGCGCTCTGGTTCATCATGTGTGGCCACTGCACAACCAACATTTTATTATCCAAAATCTGCTTGCTCTTCTTTACCATGTTCCTCTTCCGTTCTTCTTTAATATGTACTCTCTCCGTTCCTAAATACAAGTCTTTGTATAGATTCCACCATGGACTACATATGGAGCAAAATGAGTGAATCTACACTCTAAAATGTATCTGGATACATCTGTATGTGATCCATAGTGGAAATCTCTAGCAAGACTTATATTTTGGAACAGAGGGAGTATATAGTAGTACAGTATGTTCCTTGTACTGAAGATGAGCAGGGACATTTGCAGTGTAGAGGTCTATACGACCGGTTGTGATGGACACTTTGAGCCTCTTTGATTCGTAGGATCTTGTAAACATAGGAATAGGATTTGTAATGGCCTGCCCACTTGAATCCTATAAGAATAGCAAGGAAATGTGGGGATCTATGTCGCCTTTGAGAGTTACACTGATATTAACAGTACCACACCTTCACTTGAAGAGAGCTGGTATCCGAAGCCTTTCTAGCGTACCGACAATACTAGCACATATATTCCAGCAAGTTCCACTTTGCTGATTTTACTCTGATGCTTAAGGTTTTCCAGTTATATCTACACTATGATCCGTGTAGCTGCTTTGTGTCGCACTAGCAGCAGTCCACTCTTCAAGCTAAACACTGTAATGACTTACAAAATTGGCACCAAGGCATTGAGTGCCATTCTGGATGCAATGAAACTCATACGCTCCCCACCTATTGAATCTTGTTCAGAATATGATCCTAATGACTATTCTAACCTCGAGGAGTCAAAGGCAGATGGCCTGTCCTGTTCACCCATCAAGGTGCCTGTTCTAATTTGGCAATGTTTTATTGATTGCGGGTATCTTGCATATGTTGTCTTGCATTTCTTCTACTTTGTTGCACCGCTATCTGTTTAGTTTACTCATCATATATGTCGAGATGCCATGTCCATCCATTATCAATACATATTTCATCTGTCATCATACCATGTTTTTCCACTCAAATGTTGTTCTTGTGCATCAGACATCAAAAAGGAAGAGGGTGATTGCCGAACCTGAAGGAGCACCAGCAAAGTCCTTGAAAAACATGGTGGTGCCGGAGAAATCAGACAGCACCCCACTTATATTGGCTGTACAACCAGTGACACAAAACGTAGGACCGACTCCAGCAGACTGTACCCATACTTCACTGGCCGCACCACTAGCCCCACGACACAGGACCTGCACTCCAGCAAAAGGTATACCGATTTCATTTTCCATAGCACCAGCTGTACCACAGAAAAATCCCACTCCAGCAAAAAGTACAGCAAGTCCACCAGCCGAAGACCTATCACAACTGCAGAGATGGCCAATTCCTGCATATTGGAACCCCATTCCATTTATTCCCAGTTTAAAAGACAATGCTTTCAATGTTGTTAGGGACTACGTGCATATATTCCCATCATGGGAACATTATTGTGAAGACAAACACCATTTTCACATCTTCCTGTCCAACTTACGTGTAAGTGCTATTATTCATGGTTATTATTTTCCTGTTTTCTGCTGATTGAACACATCAATGATTTACATTACATTGTTGTAACTAGGTGAGGGTCAATCTGGATAGTCATGACGAGCAAAGCTTGCTTGTGCTTTTCAAGGAAGCATTGCAGCAGTATCGGTGTTACCTCAGGAAATCACACTTTGATGGCAAGTCTATAAACGAATTTCCGGTGAAGTCTCCTGTGCTAAATTTAGAAGACATTGAATGGAAAAACCTTGTTATGCACTGGTCTCGTTCCCAGGATGAGGTACTGTCTATGAAATCACATGACAATTTGAACTTCTACTTTTCCGCATGTGCCTTACGGATCTTTTTTGCAGGAAATCTGCTCGAAGAAGAATTCTGGTTTGACAAGAATGATAGGATATCGCAAATATGATGCCCGCTGCTTTGCTCCTGTTAGTACCTGTTGTCATGTATCACTGTACTTGCATACATACCTGGTTCATTATGTGACAGCAGTATGCATGATAGCTTGCTTATCAATTGTTCGCTCCAACTTATCTAATCTGTATGAATGGTTACATTAGTGTAGAATATATCCAATGCCAATGTTTTTTTATCTCTGCATTGTTCGTGTAAGTACATGTTGTCCTTTATCAGTGTACTTATAATGACAGGTAGTTGTTCATGTACCATCACTCTGCAGCTTATTTTCCTTTGCCCTCCATTTTCTACACATCAGATCTATATTTACTCTTACCATAAGGCTGGTACTGAAGAAGTTTAGCTGTGTATTGCTCTTGGCTGTACCTTTTGCATGTATCGCTGCACTTACATTTATAGCTACTTGGTTATGTAGCATCACTCTTCATCTTATCTTAAATATTCTCCATTTTTTTGTATATTATCACATCTATATTTACTCTTAACAAAATGTAGGATAAAGGCAATGCTTTTGAAGAAGATTATGTGGTAAACTTCTTAAATTGCCCCCCCATCAGCATGGACAAGGCCTTTATAGAGCCTGTCTTCACCAATAATGTAAGTTTGTCCATCTCAAGCCTTCAAACTTTGTTGTATATATTTGGTTAGGCATGACTGCAACAACTGTTTATTTTTGGTGTTTGCATCAAATTGCCTTTTTAAAGTTTATTATGTAGTTCATAAACAAAAGTTTGTCCTTTCTCAATTTAAGTTTTCAGTTGTACAACCAAGTTCCTTCTTCATACCATGTAAATTAAACTATACAGAGCAAGTGATCTTCTTTTGCACTACATGTATGCTTCTATTCTTCATCCGTAATCTAGTGGTGTGGTGAACCTACCCACTACATCACAATGTCATATTCTGCAATGTCTTAACTATGAACAATGGCATATCATTCTACTATTATTTAAATCGTCTCTTTATTTGCCAATCTAAAATGGTATAAATTGACAGCACACTAACCATTGATACTTATGAGTTCTTGATCTGTAATCCAGTGGTGTCGTGAAGCTGCCAACTCCTTCACAATGTCATTTCCTGCCATGTCTTGACCCGAACAATACCATATTGTGTTAATGCAATTTTAAACCGTGTCACTTTATTCATCAGTAAGAAATGTGATGAATTGTCATCACTGATACTTTTATGTGCAAAACCTGTCATCTGTCTGCTTGTTTATCTTTTAGAATGAGGAAGATATAAGTGTTGAACAAGCGCAGTCTCATCATCTTGCTCAGCAGCTCCCCAGCAGGGCTAACCTTTCTTGAACTCTATTGAAGTGATGTCGGTTTTGTATATTATTTTGTCGGCGTGTTTATTTGCACTGGTGGCGATCTTTGATGCCCAGTGTATGTAATCTGTTGTCTGCTTGTGCTTTATTATCATAGAGGCGAACTTTGATGCCCAGTGGATGTAATATGCCGTAATTTCTTTATTGTATAGTCTAGGTTTTTTCTTATTCACGATGCTGCAGTTATTTTACTGTATATATATCCTGTCTTCGCAGTAAACCGGCCAAACCATAAAATTACGGTACATAATCGGGCCGTCATGCAATCATGATGTAGGTTGGGTCTGAAACGTGCCGAACAGCTCACGGGCCGGCGGCAGCCCGAAATGAACCCCGGCCCACGATTGTGCGAATCAAATCACGGGCTTTTAATAGGCCAAAATTGTCTCGGTACTTGTTTGGCCCAATCAGATATCGGCTGTGAGTAGGCCGGATGCAAACCGGGCCGTAGTTAGGCCCAACTATATGACGGGCTTTTAACAGGACGAAATTAATATAGGGCTGAAATGTTAAACGGGCCCTTAACAGGCCAAAACTAATATCAGGCCAAATTACTAAGTGGGCCTTTAGCAAGTGGGCCCAAAAGCATAGTGTCCAGTTGACAGGCCGAATCTGATATGGGCCATAATTGAGCCCAAAGCCTCTTAAAGGGTCGGACCTGAACTGGGCCGTAATTTGGCCCAGAACATGGTAGGATTTTAACGGGCCGGATCTCATATGGGCCACTATTAGGCCCGGAGCATGGCAGGCCATTAATGGACCGGATCAAATATGGGCCGGCATTTGGCCCAAAACATGGCAGCCAGTTAATGGGCCGGCCTACTAGGGTCCTCAAAATCTTGTGGGCCTACAGCTGGGCCGGTCCATTAATGTCGGCGAAATCTTGTGGGCCTTTAGCTGGGCCGGCCCATTATGATCCGCAAGAATCTTGTGGGCCTTTACCTGGGCTGGGCCATTATGGCACACAAAAATCTTGTGGGCCTTTACCTAGGCCAGCCCATTATGGCCCGCAAAATCTTGTGGGCCTTTAGCTGGGCCAGCCCATTATGGTCCGCAAAATCTCGTGGGCCTTTAGCTGCGCCAGCCCATTATGGTCCGCAAAATCTTGTGGGCCTTCAGTTGGGCCGACCCATTTAAACTTGATGGGCCGGTCCACATGTCAACATATCATAGGCGCGTCTCGCCCATTGGATGAGTGACACCTGTGCCAACGCGGACCTGACACGTGTCTCCTCCAGCCAATGATGATTTTACACGTGGAAAATCCCCATTGGTCGGGGGACCATCTCCTGTCAGAAGCCGCAGCTCGCAGAGCGACCGTGCGGTGGGCAGGAGTAAGGTAGAATGGGTGTTCACATGAAAAATGGCTAAGGACTCAAAGCATAAAACATAGCTTAAGCCGGCTTCCAGCCTTTTTTCAAACCGACACTTGAATAGTTGGCTTGCCGCCTTCTATCCAACTTGCCAAAAACTCTAAAACGGCTAAAATACCTGCCTTCCCAAAGTAGCCAAGCATTTGATCCAACGGCAGTCCGCAGAGCGGCTGTCTGACTGGCAAGACAGGCAACTAAGGGAAAGCGGCAAAGGAGAAGGCCAAATGAGTAATGAGCAAGAAAAGATAGAATTCAGATAAATATTTACATAACATAGGCCGTTGGCCGAATCTTCGAGCAGAAGTTCAAAATACACCCCGCGGGTGGAATTGTGCGAATTAACAACTTCTTCAAAGACTACTAAAGCAGATAAAATAAAGATAAGGTGGCAGCTTAGGAAGCGGCAGACGGATTCGGAGGGTCGGAGGAGGCGGCACTGTCAGGCGTTGGGGCGGCCAGCCGGGCAGTCTCAGCTTGATCGCCTCCGGCGGCAGTCGGCTCGTTCGCACGCGGCTCGTTGCTGGAGGCACGGTCGAGCTGAGGCTGGCCGTCTGCCCCGTCTTCTGGTGCTTCCGTCTCGCCTCCGTCCTCTGCCTCGCCTTCCTCCTCGACGCTGGAGCCGATCACCTCGACCGAGTCCTCGCCGTAGTCTGGGTTCATCCCAAACTACTCCGACGGTACCTCCTTGCCGTCTTCAGACCGCTTGGGGACGAAGATGCTGGTGTCGGTGTACTCGGCGATCGCCGCGGCAGGCTTGACGAGGGCGTCTTCCGCGGCTGCCAGCTCCAGCTGGGCCTCTGGCCGGAGTGTGGCCAGCCGGTCTAGGTCCATCCACGGATACCACGCCTTGACGAACTCCAAGGCCCGGCGCGCTCCAGCTCGGGCCGAGGAACCCTTCCCGGCCTCAAGACGACCAGCCGCAACCTCCAGCCAGTCGGCAGTCCGACTAGGGGTGCGCGGAGCTTGCATGTCCGGCCACAGGGTAGCAATCGCCTGGGCGCCGACACGCTGAAGCCGGCGCAGCATCCGGTGATTCGGCCGAAGGCGAGCCTCGATGCTCAGGATATGCTCATCAAGGGTTCGGGGTGCGTCGGCGGCAATTCTACGGCTTCCGCCCTCCGACCTTCACGGTCAGCCTCGATGGCTTGGATGGCAGCCTGCGAATGCCTGGGAAAGAAGTCTGCCAAGACTGAAGAAATGAAGAAGCAAGTCAAAAAACAGGAGTCGGCACGACTTATAATCGGCAGCTCGAAGAAAGAAAGTAAAGAAACTCACCATCAACAATGTCTTCAATCTCATGGAAGCCGGAGGCCAGCATTGCCTCTTTGTCAGTCTAGGAGGAGCGCTCGCTCGCGAATCCGTCCAGGAGGGCGGCTTCCGCCTCTTCCGCCTCCTTCTGCGTCTTCGTAAGCAGCTCCCTCTGCTCTGCCAATTGTGTGGCTAGCAGATCGCGCTCCGTGGCGAGCTTGCTGCACTCTTCCCCCTTGGCGCGCAACGCAGAGTTGGCTTCGCTCGGCTGCTGTTGAAGAACAGCGTTGGCTTCTGAAGAGAAGGAAGACGGAAGGCGTTAAGTCATCAATAAAGAAGGTCTCCGGGGAGATCCGGCCCGACTGCTCAGCAGTCGGCCCGAATCTCGGGGACTACAGCCCGTGGGTGCGCCAGCATGCCCCCGCAAAGAAGGAAAAGGACTCACTCTGGCTCTCCGACAGGTCGGCGGTCCGCTTGCCCAGCTCTTCAACGTTGCGGTTGAAGGCAGTGACACGGAGGTTGTGGTAGTCCTGCGACAAGTATTTCGGACAAAAATTAGTACCTGGAACTCACCAATTGGAAGTTCCGGGCCGCCTGCTCAGTAGCCGGCCGGAAACTTGGGGACTACACCCAGTGGGTGCGCTGGCGTGCCCCCACAGAAAGGAACAAGAAAACAAGGACCAACGAGAAAGCATACCCGGACGGCTGCCCGCGAAGCCAGATACGCCTTGGTGCAGTTCTGGATGGCGTCGCCCTCAGCTCGCAGCTTCGTTTGGACGTCCAGGAGCACCTGGTTCAGCGGCCCTGTGCCGCCTCCTCGCACCCACCAAATGGGCTCGGCGCTCATCGCTTCGGCATCTGGGATCGCCGAGCTGGCGGTGCCGGTCTCCAGGGGGCGTGGTGCCGAAGTCGCCTTCTCAAGACGGCGGCGCGTTGGTGAGCCGACTTGGAGGAGTAGCCTCGCCACGGCTTCATCTTCAGTCGGCGGCACCGGCGGGTCCGCCGGGTATTTGCCTTGCGCGCTCCCAGACGGCGGCGGAGGTGGCGGCGGAATGATCACGTCCGGCATGGAGGAGTCACCGGCTTCCCTCTCCATGATGGGGTTCTCGCCGCTGGCTTCCCGAGTCTGCCCCGTGAACTCCGGAGGCGGCGGCGCAGAGTTTAGCGGAGTGACGAACACCGCCGATTGGCGGTGCGTGGCCTCCTCGGCCTGCCGCTTCGTCGCGGCGAAGGCTTCAGCCTCCGCCAGTTTCTTCTTGGCGGAGGCCTCCGCCTTATCGGCCTCCACCTTCTCCAGGCGGACGGCCTCTTCCTCGTCGCGCTTCTCCTGCGCGTTCCGCTCCGTCGCCTCCCGGAGGTCGGCAGCGGGGTCAATCCGCCGAGTGGTGGCGGACGTCTCCGCTAACCCCATGACGGAGGTGGCAACAACCCTCTCAAGAGTGAGGGGAGCCCTGAAGCGAGGGAAGCAAGTAAAAGACTCAGACAAAAGCTACAAAAAAAGAATTAAGCGTTAAGACAGGAATACTCACGCAGAGACCAGTGGCGGCTTCTTTACTTCCTTGCGGAAGCGGATGGCCTTCGCAGCCGCCTCGTCCCGCTTGGTCGCCGCGGCCGAACTCTTGGGCTTCTTCGGCCGACTGCCGAACAAGGTCGGCACGGCCCTACGCTTCTTCCCGGCGCCTGGAGCACCCGGCGCGGCAGAAGAGCCCGCGCCGGGATGGCTGGCTCCTGGCCGATGGCGGGGGGTGACCTCCTCCTCATCATCAGGCCAGTCCTCTAGACTGGTCCCGAGCCGCGGGCCGCCTCCTCCCTCGGCGTCGTCTTCCAAAGCTGCCGCCCCCAGATCGGGGTCGTCGACGTCGCTCTCCACCCGGTCGGCAAGGAACTCGTGGGCCGGCCCCGAGGTGCCGGCTGGTGGATGGAGGAGGGGATTCTGACCAAAGCCGACTGGTCAGGTCGCACAAACAAACTCGGCAAGAAAGAAGACAATCCAAAAAAAGAAAGGGCAACTCACTGTGGGTGGGGGGTTGGCGCGGGAGTACGGCTCCTTGCCGAACCGCCAGTCCTCCAGGAGCTTGCTGTCCGAGAGGTAGTTCACCATGTAGACCACCTCCTCGTGAGGCATGTCCTTGGTGCACATCCGACTCGGGTCACGGCGCCCGCTCATTTGGCATATCATGTGGGGGCGGCCTTGGAGCGGGAGAACCCGGCGCGCCACGAAGGCGGCCAGCAGGTCCGGACCAGTTAGACCCTCCGACTGCGTCAGCACTCGAAGTCGCGCGACAGCGCCGGCTCCCGCAAGCGTCAGCGACTTGGCCCAGAACGACCAGTTGGGCAGTCTCCCAGCCGGCGGGCTGGCTTCGAAAGCCGGCAGGTTGACCCAATCGCCCCTCTCGAAGACGCTCTTCACGTAGAAGTACGATCGTTGCCACATCTTCACCGACTTTATTAGCTTGATGGTGGGGAAGGGGTTGTCGGCCCCCGACCTCCGCACGGCGATGAATGCGCACTGAGCCGGCACGCCTGCAGCCTGGGTGCCGAGCTTGGAGTAGAAGAACTCCCCCCAGAGCTCGAGGGTGGGGAGGACTCCGAGGAAGCCTTCGCACAAGGCCACGAAGGCGGACAGCAGCACCACCGTGTTGGACGTGAGGTGGTGCGGCTGGAGGCCGTAGAACTCCAGAAAGGAGCGGAAGAAGCTGCTCGCCGGCAGCCCCAATCCGCGCAGGCAGTGCGAGCGGAAGATAACCCGCTCGCCCTCCTCCGGCGCCGGAGAGATCTCCCCCCTCAGCGCAAGGCATACCCGCACGTAATCTTCGTCGGGGAGCCGACGAGTCTTGCGGAGGAACTCAATGTGGTCGTCATGGACTTCTGAGCCATCCTAGGTGCCGGAATGCACCGAGGGAGGCGCGGCGGCAAAAGAAGAACTCATCATGAGCGGATCGCCGCGGTGTTCGGCAAAGCTTGGGCGCGCGGCGGTGCGAGGAAGAAGAAGAAGATGAAGAAGAGCAAGGAGTAGCATGGAGAAGGGGCGCGCGTGCTCCGCCGCGCCCCCCTCCTCCCCCTACTTATAGCCTCATGGGCTGTGAAGCCGAGGGGGCGGTCGTGGGATTTACTGCGCCCACGACCCCACGACCCCCACGTCTCCACGACAAAGTTACTGCGCGCAGTAACTCCACAGGAATCCCAACCGTCTGCCTGGGCCACAGCAGATCCGCTCGGGCGCCGAGGCGCGGTAGTGGCGGGCCCCGCCTACGGGCCTGTCCCGTCACGCGCGTAGGCTGGTAGACTGGCCCGGCCACGTGCTATCACGTGACAGGCCCGGAACGGGCGGCGGCCTGGAGTCTTAGCCAGCACGCTACTTGGATCCCGCCGCGATGTTCGAAGTATTGTGCGAGTCAGAGTTGGGCGAGTCCGACTCCTTCTAGCCGGCCCGGCAGAAGTCAAGCAAGATCCATGTCTCGAGCACCCAGAAAGAGAAACTACTGAGGCTCCTCGGCCGATCGTCCGTGGCGCCTCATCAGCTTCGGGGACTACTGTCGGAGTAATGGGCCACGGGTAGGCTAACCCGAGTCCCAGAACCTTTCAAGACGTCGGGGCAGGCTGCGGCCCTCAAGACCCCAGGACAAAGAGCTGCCTTCTGAGAAGTCGGCGGCAAGACCACCGACTAGCCACTCGCGGCCGAGTCCCAGGGACGACTTCAGGATAAGCCGACTCCTGACTGACGACTTCCCAAGAAGCCGGCCTTAGGGAGTCAGCCCGCGACTCCAACAAACCCCATGTCCTCATCAAGAGGGATAGGACAGGGGAGTGGCTACAGTGAAGCATGCTCCCACCCCTTTCCAGAGGCAGGCATGGCCACAGTACGCTGTACCCGTGGAGATCTCTGTGCAACGTGGCACTGTTGCCACACCGGCCCTGACATCAGCACCGGTGGACCGAATCCTGCGCCCACGACGGCTTGTCTATATGACCCTGGGTGACGGGTCCCACCAGCCAGCGGGATCCCAGAAGACGGCAAGTGCGCCACCAGTCGGACCCGTTGGGAGTCGGCCCCCGAGAGTCGGCCAGCTCCTCCCCCAGGGCCCACGCGCCATTAACCAGATGTGACAGAGAGTGGCAATAGTGATCGCCCGCCAGGCGGTGGGGCTGTTTCCATGCCTCCATGACCAAGCCTGTGTCATTAGAAGCACGGCTACGGCAATCAGCAGCCGGCAAGACCCGCCCGCGGCGGACACGGCCTGTCGGCTCCGTACCGGGCCAGTCGGCGGGGCCCACCAGTCGGCGGGCCCCAGGAGTCGGCGGATAAAACGGCGGCCGGAGAGACTGATGGTTGGGCCCGCGTCTAGCCGGATTACCATTGTACCCCTAGGGGGTAGGCCTATATAAACCCCCAGGGCACCCATGCAAAGGGTTGGAATCCATTAGTACTAGACCAGATCATATAGGAAGGAGAGAGCTAGCCTTGCCTTCTCCTACCTCTAGGAAATAGCTCAAGGAGCAATTGTGTAAACACTTTGCCATTGTGATCATGCGGAGACCCCGCAGAGCAGCAGTAGGGGTATTATCTCCCCGGAGAGCCCTGAAGCTGGGTAAGATTCGCCGGCGTGCATGTCTTCGCCTCATCCCGTTTCCAGGCACCGGCGCCGTTCTACTCGCCCCCACCATGATAAGCCATCCTTTGGCATATGTCGCACCCAACCCCCGACACGAGGCCATATCTGCATTTTCTAGGCTCGTCAAGTTTAACCCGAGTATTCTGCACGTGCAAAACTGGCTTGCACCCGTTGTATGTGAACATAGATCTTATCACACCCAATCATCATGTGGTGTCTGAGCACGACAAACTGTAGCAATCGTGCATACTCAGGGAGAACACTTATGCCTTGAAATTTAGTGAGGGATCATCTTATAATGCTACCGCCGTACTAAGCAAAATAAGATGCATAAAGGATAAACATCACATGCAATCAAAATATGTGACATGATATGGCCATCATCATCTTGTGCCTTTGATCTCCATCTCCAAAGCACCGTCATGATCTCCATCATCACCGGCTTGACACCTCGATCTCCATCATAGCATCATTGTCGTCTCGTTAACTATTGCTTCTACGACTATCGCTACCGCTTAGTGATAAAGTAAAGCAATTACATGGCGATTGCATTTCATACAATAAAGCGACAACCATAAGGCTCCTGCCAGTTGCCGATAACTTTTACAAAACATGATCATCTCATACAACAATTTATATCTCATCATGTCTTGACCATATCACATCACAACATGCCTTGCAAAAACAAGTTAGACGTCCTCTACTTTGTTGTTGCAAGTTTTATGTGGCTGCTACGGGCTTCTTGCAAGAACCGTTCTTACCAACGCATCAAAACCACAATGATTTTTCGCCAAGTGTGCTGTTTTAACCTTCAAAAAGGACCGGGCATAGTCAAACTCGATTCAACGAAAGTTGGACAAACAGACACCCGCCAGCCACCTACGTTTGAAGCACGTCGGTAGAACCAGTCTCATGAAGGCGGTCATGTAATGTCGGCCCGAGCCGCTTCATCCAACAATACCGCCGAATCAAAGTAAGACATTGGTGGTAAGCAGTATGACTATTATCGCCCACAACTCTTTGTGTTCTACTCGTGCATATAATATCTACGCATAGACCTGGCTCGGATGCCACTGTTGGGGAACTTAGTAATTCAAAAAAATTCCTATGATCATGCAAGATCTATCTAGGAGAAGCATAGCAACGGACGGGAGAGTGTGTCCACATACCCTCGTAGACTGAAAGCGGAAGCGTTATGTAACGCGGTTGTTGTAGTCGAACGTCTTCGCGATCCAACCGATCCAAGTACCGAACGCGCGACACCTCCGTGTTCACCACACGTTCAGCACGATGACGTCCCTCTAGCTCTTGATCTAGTAGAGGGTCGAGGGAGAGTTTCATCAGCACGCCGGCGTGGTGATGGTGTTGATGACGTGATCCGCGCAGGGCTTCGCCTAAGCACTACTACAATATGACCGAGGTGGTAACTGTGGAGGGGGCACCGCACACGGCTAAGAAACAATTGACGTCCCTTTGGGGTGCCCCCTAGCCACGTATATAAAGGAGGGGGAGGAGGAGGCCGGCGACCAAGGAGGGCGCGCCAAGGGGGGAGTCCAACTAGGATTCCCAATCCTAGTTGGATTCCCTTTCCTATTCCAAGAAGGGGAAGGAGGGAAGGAGAGGGAGAGGGAAAGGAAAGAGGGGGCCACGCCCCCTCCCCCTAGTACAATTAGGACTGCCCTTGGGGGGCGCCACCCTGTGGGCTGCCCTCTCCTATTCCCTTATGGCCCATTAAGGCCCATAACTTCCTCGAGGGGTTCTGGTAATGATACGTCTCCAACGTATCTATAATTTTTTATTGTTCCATGCTATTATATTATCAACCTTGGAAGTTTTATATGCATTTATATGCTATTTTATATGATTTTTGGGACTAACCTATTAACCTAGAGCCCAGTGACAGTTTCTTTTTTCCCCTTGTTTTAGAGTATCACAGAAAAGGAAAATCAAACGGAGTCCAATTGACCTGAAACCTCACGGAACTTATTTTTGGAACGGAAGCAATCCGGATGACTTGGGGTGTACGTAAGGGAAGCAACGAGGAAGGCAGGAGGCAGGGGGCGCGCCCACCCCCCTGGGCGCGCCCTCCACCCTCGTGGGCCCCTCGTGGATCCCCTGACGTACTTCTTCCTCCTATATATCCATATACCCTAAAAACTTCGGGGAGGACAATAGATCGGGAGTTCCGCTGCCAGAAGCCTCCGTAGCCACCGAAAACCAATCTAGACCCGTTCTGGCACCCTACAGGAGGGGGAATCCCTCTCTGGTGGCCATCTTCATCATCCCGGTGCTCTCCATGACGAGGAGGGAGTAGTTCTCCCTCGGGGCTGAGGGTATGTACCAGTAGCTATGTGTTTGATCTCTCTCTCTCTCGTGTTCTTGAGGTGGTACGATCTTGATGTATCGCGAGCTTTGCTATTATAGTTGGATCTTATGATGTTTTCCCCCCTCTACTCTCTTGTAATGGATTGAGTTTTCCCTTTGAAGTTATCTTATCGGATTGAGTCTTTAAGGATTTGAGAACACTTGATGTATGTCTTGCATGTGCTTATCTATGGTGACAATGGGGTATCATGTGATCCACTTGATGCATGTTTTGGTGATCAACTTGCGAGTTCCGTGACCTCGTGAACTTATGCATAGGGGTTGGCACACGTTTTCGTCTTGACTCTCCGGTAGAAACTTTGGGGCACTTTTTGAAGTACTTTGTGTTGGTTTGAATAGATGAATATGAGATTGTGTGATGCATATCATATAATCATACCCACGGATACTTGAGGTGACATTGGAGTATCTAGGTGACATTAGGGTTTTGGTTTATTTGTGTCTTAAGGTGTTATTCTAGTACGAACTCTATGATAGATTGAACTGAAAGAATAGCTTCATGTTATTTTACTATGGACTCTTGAATAGATCGATCAGAAAGGATAACTTTGAGATTCCATTGTCGGTATCATCATACCTAGTTCCACCTCGTTACCGGCAAGTCTCTTTACTCGTTTCGTAATGCATCATATCGCAATTAACTCATTAGTCACATTGCTTGCAAGGCTTATAGTGATGTGCATTACCGAGAGGGCCCAGAGATACCTCTCCGATACTCGGAGTGACAAATCCTAATCTCGGTTTATGCCAACTCAACAAACACCTTCGAAGACACCTATAGAGCATCTTTATAATCACCTAGTTACGTTGTGATGTTTGATAGCACACAAGGTGTTCCTCCGGTATTCAGGAGTTGCATAATCTCATAGTCAAAGGAATATGTATTAGTCATGAAGAAAGCAATAGCAATAAAACTTAACGATCATTATGCTAAGCTAACGGATGGGTCTTGCCCATCACATCATTCTCCTAATGATGTGATCCCGTTCATCAAATGACAACACATGTCTATGGTTAGGAAACTTAACCATCTTTGATTAACGAGCTAGTCTAGTAGAGGCTTACTAGGGACATTGTGTTTTGTCTATGTATCCACACGTGTATCAAGTTTCCGGTTAATACAATTCTAGTATGAATAATCAACATTTATCATGATATAAGGAAATATAAATAACAACTTTATTATTGCCTCTAGGGCTTATTTCCTTCACAATTATGACCGGCCGAGCCGATTCCTAGCAGCTACTTCGGTTTGGTGAAGCGGCTTGTCAACGCGCGGCCTCGGATTGATGTTGTGAAGCTCTCGGCCTGCATAGAGGGTGCCCGGATGGCCTTTGCCCGCGTCAATATGCAATGGGCAAAGATGAAGGCCACCGAAGTGGTAACCGCAGGCCCGCCCAAAGGCAAAGATTATCGGAAGTCGGAGAGGTACTTCGGTGACGTCCTAGAAGGAGCCCGGATGATAGAGGGTCAATGTTCTAAGAACGTAATATTTGATTAAGTGTGTTTGGGTTGTACAAACTATGTGATGAACCCATGTTGTTATATATCTATGTTTGCGCTTTTTGTTTCATGCGATTTTTCCTTCTGTGCGGCCGTTTCTTCTTCTATTTCTGAAAGTTGCCAGTCGTCGGCTTCAGCCCCCATGTAGATACTACAAGGGTGTTCGACATAATGTGTGACCACACTTTATCCAATGTCTTGGTTCGTAAAGGAGGTGTCGGCGGGGTGAACCAGGCAATCAGACTATGCGGCTTTATTACTTTCACTTAGCCATAGGAGTTTGACTATGGAGCTAAGTACTAGCCCCTTGTGCGTGTGCGGCTATCCGGACTACGGTGCCTTTCCCACACGGCTGGACGAAGACCAGCCCCTCCTATAACACGGGGTGAATCGCTAATGATTTGTAGTATAATACTAAGTCGCCGAATCACCGACCAGCTCTCGCTTATCATGACAGTCAGTTTTCGGCTTTGTCTACTAAGGTACTTGACCGGATGAGCCAGAAATACAATCGTAGTAGTTCTCCCTTTACTACCTTAGCCGAACGAGCGGAACGTAAGGTGGTAAGCACACGAGCTGGGCAACCAAACTATAGACCAAAGACATGATTCGGAGCCGAAGCATATAATTCAATATTCGGGACACCGAAGAGTTTCCTATAGGTGTTCGGACATGAAATCTTCATGGCCGAATACAACCCCCGGTGTTAAGGCCAGACTAAAGCATGTGCGGTAATCTGAAGTGGGGAGGAAATACATATGGTAATATGAAAATAAAGTGAATGCCAAACACAAGTGGTGATCAATTGATTCCTTTATACCCTAATTAATATGTCGAGCCCTGTTATTACAGATAATGCCATGAATATCGAGGCCATTTTACATGCTGAAAATTTACACAAGGGAAAGGTTTACACAGGGCCTAAAAGTAGTGGTTTGAAGATCCCAATGACACCCTGCTGCACGTCTGTGCCATTTCTCCTTGGTGATACATCCTTGTAGGGGAGGAGTATGATGGTCGTTCGCTAGAAAGAGGGACCTGGAAAAGAGCCCGTGTTCGACCGTACATCGGGTAGGTTTCATAACGAACCTACAATGGGAAAAATGTTTGAGGTCCAAATAGGGTCAAGCCGTACTATGGACCTTTTTCTGCAGTGTGCCTCCGGCGATGTCCAAGGTATTTTAAGTGCGTAGTTATGTACGCGCAGTACGTATGCCGCAACCTTATGGGGCGATCAGCAGAGGCTAAACTATTATTCGAGCGCCGGCTCCACCGGGCTATCACATTGTAATGCGGATCGGACTCGCTTAGCAGTGTCATGGGTCTTGATGACCGATGAGTTGTGCGGCTTGATGAGGCCACCTTGTGCTTCAGCTGCTAGGGCCGCGGTGTGCTCCTTAGTATAGAGGGAGCGCTCCGTATTCCCATTTACTGTAATGATGCCACGAGGTCCAGGCATTTTTAGCTTTAGATAGGCATAGTGCGGGACTATATTAAAGCGGGTGAAAGCAGTTCATCCGAGAAGTGCATGATAACCACTGCGAAAAGGGACGATGTTGAAGATCAATTCCTCGCTTCGGAAGTTCTCTGGAGAGCCAAATACTACTTCCAGTGTTAAGGAGCCCATGCAGCGGGCCTCCACGTCGGGTATCACTCCTTTAAAGGTAGTGTTGCCAGGCTTGATTCTTGACTGGTCGATACCCATCTTACGGACAGTATCCTGGTATATCAAGTTGAGGCTGCTGCCACCGTCCATAAGGACTAAGGATGGTACCCGTCGATGATAGGATCGAGTACCAGGGCCGCCGAACCTCCATGACGGATACCGGTTGGGTCGTCCCTGTGATGAAAGGTGATCGGACAAGCCGACCATGGGTTAAATTTTGGGGCGATAGGGTCTACGGCGTAGATGTCCCGTAATGCGCATTTGCGCTCCCTCTTGGGGATGTGAGTGACATAGATCATGTTCACCGTTTTCACTTCGGGGGGTAATTGTTTCTGCCCCCCGGTGTTCGGTGGGCGAGGTTCATCATCATCCTCGCTTTGAGGTCCTTTCCCCTTATGCTCGGCATTTAACTTGCCGGCGTGCTTGAAAACCCAACAATTTCTATTGGTGTGGTTGGCATGCTTCTTAGGGGTGCCATGAATCTGGCAAGGTCGCTCTAGTATTTTGTCCAAGTTGGATGGACCACCCCTATTGCCTTTGAATGAATTCTTCCCTGAGCGGGTTTGGAGCTACTGAATCCGGCGTTTACTGCCGTGTCCTCTGTTTCTTCGTTATTATTCCGACGCTTGTTTTTGTTGCACCGTGGCCTGCCATTGCCATCACTGGCCTCAGAAGTGTCGGGGTTGATACGTCTCCAACGTATCTACTTTTCCAAACACCGTTTCCCTTGTTTTGGACTCTAACTTGCATGATTTGAATGGAACTAACCCGGACTGACGCTGTTTTAAGTAGAATTGCCATGGTGTTATTTTTGTGCAGAAATAGAAGTTCTTGGAATGACCTGAAATCAACGGAGATTATTTTTGGAATATATAAAAAAAATACTGGCGAAAGAATCAAGGCCAGGGGGCCCACACCCTGTCCACGAGGGTGGGGGCGCGCCTACCCCCTGGGCGCGCCCCCTGCCTCGTGGGCCCCCTGGTGCTCCTTTGACCGCAACTCCAACTCTATATATTCGTGTTCGGGGAGAAAAAATCAGAAAGAAGGATTCATCATGTTTTACGATACGGAGCCGCCGCTAAGCCCTAATCTCTCTCGAGAGGGCTGATCTGGAGTCCGTTCGGGGCTCCGGAGAGGGGGATCCATCGCCATCGTCATCATCAACCTTCCTCCATCACCAATTTCATGATGCTCACCACTGTGCGTGAGTAATTCCATCATAGGCTTGCTGGATGGTGATGGGTTGGATGAGATTTATCATGTAATCGAGTTAGTTTTGTTAGGGTTTGATCCCTAGTATCCACTATGTTCTGAGATTGATGTTGCTATGACTTTGCTATGCCTAATGCTTGTCACTAGGGCCCGAGTGCCATGATTTCAGATCTGAACCTATTATGTTTTCATGAATATATGTGTGTTCTTCATCCTATCTTGCAAGTCTATAGTCACCTATTATGTGTTATGATCCGTTAACCCCGAAGTGACAATAATCGGGATACTTACCGGTGATGACCGTAGTTTGAGGAGTTCATGTATTCACTATGTGTTAATGCTTTGGTCCGGTACTCTATTAAAAGGAGGCCTTAATATCGCTTAGTTTCCAATAGGACCCCGCTGCCATGGGAGGGTAGGACAAAAGATGTCATGCAAGTTCTTTCCCATAGGCACGCATGACTATATTCGGAATACATGCCTACATTACATTGATGAACTGGAGCTAGTTCTGTGTCACCCTATGTTATAACTATTGCATGAGGAATCGCATCCGACATAATTATCCATCACTGGTCCATTGCCTACGAGCTTTTCATATATTGATATTTGCTTATTTACTTCCCCGTTGCTACTGTTACAATCACTATAAAACCAAAACTGCTACCATTACTTTTGCCACCGTTACCACTACTGTCATATTACTTTGCTACTAAACACTTTGCTGCAGATATTAAGTTTCCAGGTGTGGTTGAATTGACAACTCAGCTGCTAATACTTGAGAATATTCTTTGGCTCCCCTTGTGTCGAATCAATAAATTTGGGTTGAATACTCTACCCTCGAAAACTGTTGAAAGGATCGATATAGTTGACTAGACGGGGGGGGTGAATAGGTAACTAACAATTTTTAGCCTTTTATTTATCAATTTAAAGTTTGCATCAAAGTAGGTTGTCTAGATATGCAACTAGGTGAGCAACCTATATGATGCAACAACAACAAGCACACAAGCAAGCAAGAGATGCAATGCAATATAAGCTTGCACAAGTAAAGGTACGAAATAACCAAGAGTGGAGCCGGTGAAGATGAGGATGTGTTACCGAAGTTCCTTTCCTTTGAGGGGAAGTACGTCTCTGTTGGAGAGGTGTGGAGGCACAATGCTCCCCAAGAATCCACTAGGGCCACCGTATTCTCCTCACGCCCTCACACAATGCGAGATGCCGTGATTCCACTACTGGTGCCATTGGAGGCGGCGACCGAACCTTTACACACAAGGTTGGGGCAATCTCCACAACTTAATTGGAGGCTCCCAACGACACCACGAAGCTTCACCACAATGGACTATGGCTCCGTGGTGACCTCAACCGTCTAGGGTGCTCAAACACCCAAGAGTAACAAGATCCGCTAGGGATTAGTGGGGGAATCAAATTTCTCTTGGTGGAAGTGTAGATCGGGGCCTTCTCAACCAATCCCGAGCAAATCAACAAGTTTGATTGGCTAGGGAGAGAGATCAGGAGAAAATGGAGCTTGGAGCAATAATGGAGCTTTGGGGGAAGAGGTAAGTCAACTTTGGAGAAGAAGACCCCCTTTTATAGAGGGGGGAACGATCCAACCGTTACCCCCCAAAACAGCCCCGCAGGGGGAAGCGGTACTACCACTGGGACCAGTGGTACTACGGCTCCCCCTCGCGATACTGCTGTGCAGCCTGGGAGGGCTAGCGTATGAGCAGGAGTCAGACCCAGTGCAGTACTGCCGCGTGGTAGGGAGGTACTACTGCTTCTACTTCCGCTGCTTAGTGCCGCACAATCCGACACGAGAGGCGACCCCCTCGAGTCGACCTGGTAGGAGCCCGGTACCGCAGTGGTACTACGGCTGAGGACCCACAGGCGGTACTACCGCTGGGCACCGCGGTACTACCGCCGGGACAAAATCATACTCATAAAACAGGGAATGAAACCTCCATCGAAGCGGGAAGGCTCAGAGGGTGTGAAAAGGAAGTGTACGTGTTGATTCCACCCTAGCCTTACCAAAGCAGACCCCCTCTTGATAGTACGGTGACTCCTACGAAACAAGTCCACCAAAACAGAAACAAAAGAGCTACACCGTCTTGATTAAGACTCCGAGGGGAAAGAATCGTCTCGTGCCAAAGGATGAATCTCTGAAACGCTCAAAGCACACAATTAGTCCGCAAAAGCATTGTCAACAATCACCAAAACACCTTAGGGATAAATATGCCCTTACAGTCTCCCCCCTTTTGGTGGATTGATGACAATACGGGATTTGCACAAAGGGGAAAATATATGACATAAGCAAACCCCACATCTCTAAAATATAGACGGGCTCCCCCTAGATGTGTGCTATCTAGAAAAGTGCTTTGGACTGCACGACGCACATACTAGGATCAACACTCCCCCTATATTTTATAGACAGTGCATATCTTGCAACAATAAGGCTAACACTAAGCAAGATAGTAAATATGAGCATAGCATAACTAGCACAAGATAACATAAGCTCAATAAGATGCGATAGAGTGCATATGTCTTACACCATATGATAGATAAGTCTCACGAGCACAACCAAATCAACACAAGCAAGGTTCAACATGAGAAAAGAGTTTGCGAGAAAGATAGGCAAGGCAAACACGCCACACAAACACACACTCACAACTCGACAACGACAAATCCCTAAGCTCTCTTCCCCTTTGGCATCGAGACACCAAAAAGGCAAAGAGCATTGCTATGGCTCCAGGTGATAGCCAGCTGAGGATCTCGAACATCATATCCCAGCGGGATCGTCTGCACCGCCGTCATCGGTCGGAGACTGCTCGGTGTCTGAGTCGGTCCACGGACAATGCTACTGAATCCACTCCTCCTCATCAATGATCTTGCCCTCAGAACCGCTGGCAACGGTCGCACCCAACTGACGCATGAGATCCTTGTGACGACTCCTGGCCTGCTTCTCAGCCACATGAGTCATGTACTGACCGTGAGACTCCATGTAGAAGAGTTTCTTCATCTTGCGCTTGAGCTTCTTTGCCCAAGAGGGCTCTGCTCCAGATGGCTCATAGTCATCGTCATTGTCGGTGTTCTAGGAACGGGGGTCCCCAGACTTGCCTGCCTGTGGCCTGCGGCGTGGCTCAAAGGGGGGCCCAGCACGGCCCATCTTCATCAACACAGACCCAAGACCCTCGCGAGGGGCCAAGCCTCGCGGGGCGGACGACACGAAGCTTCTTCAGGCACGGCCTCATCAGGACTGGCTCGCGAGGAGGCGGAGAGATCAAGGCGGGGTACCTCACGAGTTGCCCGTGACGCAAGCCATGACGACCAAAGGCGCCAGGCGGACGCCAGCCGTGCAGTGTCCTCCTTTCCTCTTTGATGCAAAGGGAGCAAGCGCAGGCGAGAGCATCAAGCAAAGGCACCCGTTTCGGTGCAACGAGACCAAGACCAGTCCAACGGCAGGGAGGAAGTCATTGTGGAGCCCAAGCCAGCGTCACCACCAGAGCCTTTGGCAGGCGAGGACCAACTTTAGTCAGGATAAGTGTACCAGATGTTCCCCTTCAAAATGGCCAATTGTTGGCGCCCTTCCCGCTCAATATTTGGGAAGAGGCCCAGGGCCTTTGCCTATAAATAGGACTAGCCACCCCCAGGGTAGGGGGTAATCAAGAAGGACGGTAATCAAGAAGGGAGATCGAGAATCGGCCAACCCAGAAACAAGCTGGGATCGGATCGAGTAGCATCACACACAGAGAGAGAGAGAAGGGTGATTGAACTCCTCCCAGCAGTTCATCGCCCCAGCCAAGAACAGACCCTCGCGAGGCTGCTCTTCCTTGTATTTCTCATCATCATCAGCCCAAGAGGCAATCCACCACACCACACACTGGAGTAGGGTATTACACCACAACGGTGGCCCGAACCAGTATAAACCCTGTGTCTCTTGTGCTGTTCTTTCCATAGCTTAGATCTTAGCGTGGCGGTGGGGTGCAGGTAGGTAGAAGGCGAAATCTCCGCGCGCACCCCAGTGTTCAAACCTCAAGGGTCTGCCGGAACCCGAAATCCGACATTTGGCGCACCAGGTAGGGGTGCGCCGGAATTCGTCTTCCACCACCCCGTTCTCCTCTGACCATCGCACCCATGTCTGATGCTCGTCGGGCCCGCGCCGAGCGCTGGGCCGCTCTCGCCTCCCGCGTCGCCTAGACGGCTCCTGTCGGTGGGCTTCCTCGCCGTTCCCCGTCACCTGCCGTCAACGCCGCCACCGGCCCAGCGGGGGACGAGCAGCAAGTGTCGTCTCAGCATCCGTCCGTGCGGCAAGACGGCCGCACCGCTACTCCCTCACTCACCCCAGCTGGTTCATCGTCCCGCGCGCTCCACGCACCCATGGAGGCTCGAGCTGCGCTCATCGCGGCAAACGAGCTCCTACGCTACCGTCCCGTCGACGACGTCTATGAAGAATGGCTCGACCGCGTCGCCGAGCTCGTCCGTGCCGCAGGGGGTTCTCCTGCGCCGTCCGTTCCGCTGCACCGCACCCCGCCCCGCGTGGGCGACGAAGCTTCGGCGGAGCCCCGGCCGCCTCCTCCTCAAGAAGGCGCCATGGCTCCAAGGCGCGTGGCCCCTGGGCGGAACCCGCTCCGTCAGGTGCCAGCACGGCAAGAGCAGAGCTGCCAAGAAGTCCCTCGCCCACAAGAAGCTGCCTGGGCGCTCCCTGCTCCAGCACGCCGCGACCATGCTCCTGCTCCCGCACATCAAGACCCCGCGCTGCTCCCAGCTGCAGCGCGTGGGGACATGCAAGACCAAGCTCTCCATCACCCAAGGCCTCCCGTGGCCACAGCTGGCTGCCGTGCCTTCACCACTGAGCTACGCAGCGTCGCATGGCCCGGCAAGTTCAAGCCAGACCTGCCTCCTCGTTACGACGGCACGGCCGACCCTGTGGAGTTCCTCCAGCTCTATGAGCTGGGCATCGAAGCTGCCAACGGAGATGAGAAGGTCATGGCGAATTGGTTTCCCATGGCGCTCAAGGATGAGGCCCGCACCTGGCTCTTGAACCTGTCTCCAGGCACGATCTCCTCCTGGGACGAGATGCGCACCCGCTTCATCGCCAACTTCCAAGGTACTCGCGACCGGCCACCCGTCGTGAGCGACATGCGCCGCATCAAGCAACAACCCGGAGAGACCCTGTAGAAGTACATCCAGCGCTTCAACAACGCACGCCTCAAGATTCCCAAGGTGACCGAGGAGGCCATCATCTCAGCCTTCTCCGACGGCGTGCGTGATGTCAAGATGAAGGAGGAGCTGGCGATGCATGAAGACCTGTGCACTTCCTTGGAGTTGTTCAACTTGGCAACCAAGTGCGCCAGGGCTGAGGAAGGGCGTCTCTCCCTCCTCGAGCTGCCTGTCGCAGACCCAGAAGAGAAGAAGCCCAAGGTCAAGGATGTGAAGCGCAAGGAGGCTGCCGTGCTCGCGGCAGAACCAGACACCAAGCGGGGCAGAGATCAGCCTGAATCTTCCAAGGGCAGTCGGTACTGTGTGTACCACGACCTCCACACCCACAACACCAACGAATGTCAAGAGCTCCGAGCCGTGCGAGAAGGAAGGATCGGCCGTCGCCCCGACCGCGGTGACCGGGGCTACGGTCGAGGAGGAGGAAGGAACGCAGGACGCTGGGAAGACCGCTGCCCGCGCCAAGGGTGGCGCGATCGACCTCGCGAGGATCGCTGGCAAGACCCGCCTCGCGAGGGAGACTGGAGGGATCAACCTCGCGAGGATCGCCCGCCAGGAAACGCAGGCCTCCCTCTGCTGCCGCGGCAGCCAAGGAGAAACGAGGACCGCCATCAGGACGAGGGGGCTGGGGGCTACCAGGAGCCGCGCGTGATCGCCTGCATCCTGGGTGGGGCTCAAGCCCCAGCCTCTCAACGCATCTTCAAGCAGTTCGCCCGCGAAGTGAATGCAGTCCTCCCCAAGCTGGAAGCCACGCGCCCTCTCAGGTGGTCAGCATGCGCCATCACGTTCAGCTCAGCAGATCAGCTCAAGTGTGCGGCTACAGCCGGAGTCCTCCCGATGCTTTGTTCCCCAATCATCAGCAACGTGGTGGTCAACAGGACCCTCATCGATGGCGGGGCAGGGCTCAACGTCCTGTCCGTGGAAACATTCAACAATCTCTAAGTGCCCTACAGCCAGCTTCAGCCAACCAAGCCTTTCTCCGGAGTCACCGACGGCTCCGCGGTCCCGATTGGGCAGGTCCGCCTCCCTGTCACCTTCGGGGCACGCGACAACTACCGCACTAAGCTCATCGACTTCGATGTCGCTCACGTTCGCCTGCCGTACAACGCCATCCTTGGGTACCCAGCGCTGGCCAAGTTCATGGCCGTAACTCACCACGGCTACAACGTCCTCAAGATGCCAGGAAGTGGCGGAGTCATCACGGTGCCCTGTGAAGAGAAGGACTCGGTGTGCTCCATGGAACGAGCCTTCCGGGCCGCATCACTGGAAGACCCGGATCGCGGAAGCGGGAGGCTTCCCGAGACCGCCCCCAAGAAGAAGAAGACATCGTCCGGCCCGGCCCCTCAGGAGGCAGGCCCCTCAGGGCCCGCGCCTGCCTAGGGGGAACCTCCTTCCATCGCATAGGAAAGCACGCCCGGCGCCCGCCTCAGGAAGGGCTCGGGGGCTCTCCCCTGGAGGGCCGCCGACCTGGCTAAAGTCATGAGGGAGGCGCTTGGGCACCACATGGAGGTGTGTTTCGAAGCACGTTTCCCTTAAGAAGGAGTAAGGCAAGGAGAGCCAGACCCTCAGGAGTTCGTCAGCAAGGCCATTCAGGAGCTACAGGAGTCAAGAGTCATGAAAGGCGGCCGCCGCCTACCAGCTGTGGCTCCCCATCCAGGCGAGGATGGTGGGCTGCGCGTCTGCATCGACATACCAGGGCTCAATCAAGTCGCCTCTCTGGAGCGCCTCTGGCCCTCGCGAGTGGGGCGCTGCGAAGGTCCACCCCACAGCTACGTTCGCATGCCTTACGGCTTGCCGAACACGGCTGCCACGTACCAGCACCTCATGAGGGGCATCATGGAGGCTCAAGAGGCCAGGCGTTCCGCAGCCCTGGCGGAGATGGAGATGGTCCGCAAAGAGCCACCAGCGCCTCCGGAGCCTCCCGAGACCCCTGGGCCTGGGGGCTCGTGAGGATCGGCTTCCGCAGCCTACCGAGTCTGCTACACCAACACTCCTTCGTCCTCAACATCATCAGGTGACATCTTTCAAGTTTCACTTCCAGCTGGGAGCGCTCCCCAGGGCTGCATTATTCCCAGGCCGCGTGGGTCCGTCCCTGCGGCATGTATCCCTTTTATTTCATGTTGTTAGCTTACCTTGTTGGGGGCGCCCCTCGGGCTGCATCATCCCCCAAGTCGCTCGGGCCAGACCCAGCGGCATGTATCCCTTTTGCGTTTATTTCCGGCTATGCATTCGACCCACCATGCTTGATTATTTGATGCCTGTCCACGGCACCTCTTCTTCTCCATGCCGACCACTTGCACGTTAAAGGGGGGGTACCTAAGCATCGCGACTCAGGGCTCTTACTGGCTCTCCAGCCCTCACCCTCTGGCCTTGTCCACAGCATCGCGACCAGGCATACCAGCGACGGCTGAGACCAGCTCGAGGGCCGGGACCCGAGGACGTAGAGTGCCGGCATCTAATCAAATTTGCAGGGACACATCACAAGATAAGGCCCAATGCCAGGCGCAACCCGCCTAGAGGTAGGGCCCCGTGAGTCCCGCGCTGGCTCACGGGTTCCCAGATACACCTCGCCAGGCCCTACCGTGCCAGCCACGTGTCAGGGCGGGGCTGTACACGCCTCGGGGGCTCCTCCCGGAGGGGAGCCCCCTCCCACGTACCAGTGGAAGCACCATGCTTCGTGCTGGCTGACGACACTGCCGAGGAGCGGCTATGCCC
The DNA here is from genome assembly GCF_003073215.2 of Triticum urartu. NCBI lineage: Eukaryota > Viridiplantae > Streptophyta > Magnoliopsida > Poales > Poaceae > Triticum > Triticum urartu. Next base: position 425,547,366 of record NC_053023.1, on the reverse strand, counting down.
GTACAAATTCAGAAGCGCTATGCTCCGCGCTGGTGATAAACAACTTAGGGCGGCCCCTGGGCCGCATCAACCTCAGGGAGCCTAGAGCTCTGTGTCTAGCCTCATTGTAACGCCTACCCTCGGGAGTGCCGCGCGAGGAGGCTGGGCACGGGGGCTGCGCCTGGGTCATGCCCAGACGCACGCCACCCAGCCAGGCCCCCCCGGGCCTGGTTCGTCGCGCGTCTCTCCCCGAGCGGAGCCAAGGTACGAAGGCCGTTTGAGCGTCAAGGGGGACTCCTGAGCATCGCGACTCAGGAGCCTAACTGGTCACGTAGCCCCTCACTCCTTAGTTCCGAAAGGCTAACGGCGGTTGAGGTATGCGCGCGGCCGGGCTCTGCAGACGTAGAACGATAGATCCACCCACATCACACCTCCCTACTTGTTGTTCGTGCGCCAAGGGGGACTCCTGAGCATCGCGACTCAGGAGCCTAACTTGTCACGTAGCCCCTCACTCCTTGGTCACGTCCTGGTTTCCGGTCGGGGCTAACGGCGGCTGAGGTATGCGCGGGGCCGGGCTCTGCCGGCGTAGAACATAAGCAAGTAGGAAGGAAAAGCATAAATTTCAAGGAATTTAAAAGCAAATATTACAGTCCACACTGTTATCTCAATGCCAAACGCAAGTTTAAACGCCTCCCCGAGGCATGATACATGTGCAGGAATTAAAGGCAGGACAGGAGCCACAACAGAGTCACTTGTCGGCGGTGGAGCAGCGCGGAGTGGGTTCGCCTCATGGAGCAGCGGGGTCGGCAGCGCCTTGCTTCGGCTTGGTGCTGAAGGCCCGGAACTTCCCCAGCAGAGCCTCCGCGTGACCCTTCACGACCTCGGCAGCGGCACGCTCGCCGCTTACTGGCTCCAGCAGGCTGTTGAGGTCGACGCCGGGATTGCGAAGGTAGATGTGGGTGAGGACCCGCGTCAGCGCTGCAGAAGACAGGACACGCGCCTCGGCCTCGGCCGTGGGGCCAAGGCCAAGGGCGACATCTTCAAGAGCGCGAACCAGGAAGGGAAGCAGCTTGGCGGGGCCGTCCTCGGCGCCAGCCAGCAGGCTCTCCAGGCCGCTGTCGTAAAGCATCCTCAGCGAGGAGCGAGCCTTCGCCTCCATCTCTGCGAAGGCCACGCGGTCCTCGGCAAGAACCTGGGCCTTGTCGTCCAGCTCGACCTTCCTCGCCCCCAACTCCTGCTCCAGCGCGCCTAGGCAGTTGCGGCGCTTCCTGAGCTTGGCCTCCCGGCCCTCGACGGCCGCCTCACGAGCCTTCACACCTTCTTCTTGCTCTTGGCGAAGGCGGACCTCCTTCGCGAGCTGGTCCCGTAGGCCTTGCAACTTGTCCTCCAGTGCCTTGCAGCGACCGCGGACGTCGACCACCTCCCCCAGGGCTGCGTCACGAGCAGCCTTCGCCTCAAAGACGGCCTCCCTCTCCTCGTCGCAACCCGTCGAGGCCCGAACCAGCGTCGCCCGAATCAAAGCGTCAGAGCGAATCCATCCTGAAGCCAGCTCCAAGCGCCCGGCCACCAAGCGAGGGTCGGTGCCAAGAAGATCCTGCCGTAGCCGGTCCAGCTCAGCAGCAGCACGATCCAGAACGGCAGGAGGAGTCGGGGAGATAGCAGTCGGTGGAGTAGGAGGAGAAGGCGGCAGCGCGACCACAGCATCCTGAGGCGAAGCTTGCTGCGCCCCAATGGCTGTAGTGGCGGCAGCAGGCAAAGGCGCCTCGGGATTCACTTGGGCCATGGGGGCTGAGCTTGCCCCAGCCGGCTCAGCCAGGCCTCTTGAGGACGACCGGGCAGGAGAAGCCCATGCGTCGCGGTCACCTTCCTTCGCGGGCAGAGGTGCTGCCACGGATGGAACCTCAGGAGCTCCCTTCGGCTTCTTTGCTGCGGGCGCCAGCCTATCCAAGAGATGCGGACGTCAAGCCTCAGAAGCAGAACAACAAATAAAGACAAGAATCAAGCGCTTACGGGTCGTCGCCAGTGAGCTCAAGCAGCCTCCGGCCAAATTTGAAGCCTGAAAGCCGGCTGGAAGGGTCAACCTCGGGAAGCTTGGAAGCGGAAGGCGCGTCTGCGGTCCGCCTCGGGGCCGGGGCAGACCCGCGGGAGATCAGCCCGGTCCTGTCTTTCTTCGGGATCGGGGGCAAGCTCCCGCCATCCTGCTTGTCATCATCCTCGTCGTCATCGCTCGGAGAGAGGTGGAGAACGCGGGACCTGCGCCGGGGGAGGGGAGCCCTCGACTCTCCATCAGTCGCCTCGGAGTCAGGCCCTTTTTCCCGCACCCCTCCTTCCTCCTCTTCGTTGGAGTCGTCGGAGGACACGTCCACCGATTCCCTGGGAGTTTCCATGGGCACGGGCCCGTCCCTGTTGAAGACGGGCATGGACTCCACTACCTGCTCCCAGTCGTCGCGGAGGAACAAGGGCGTAGGAGCGCCTTCCAACCTCGCCACATCGCCCCCGACCAGAGATTGGAGGACCGCAGCCAGATCTCCGGCGGCCAAGGCCGCGGGGCTCGGATGGGGCCTCCACATCAGAAGTGAGTACTGGCAAAGCGGAGCCAGCTGGTGCTCCAGGAATTCCCTTAGCAGCGACGCGCTGGTCAGCTTCGCCGCCGCCATGTTGGCCGGCCTCAGATCCGCGTCCATCTTCTCCAACACCAGCTTCGCGTGGGGGTCCGCGAGCTCCGCTCGACCCCAATAGTTGGAGCTCGTGGGTTGCTCCATGGGAAAGATCAGCCGAGGGTGGATGCGCCCAGCATCTGCCAAGACCCACTTGCTCCTGAAGCCCTCAATCCTTTTCCCGGGGTTCGAAATGGCAATGGCGCCACCGTACGCGATGAAGCTCGCGCACACAGAAGCAGGACCGCGAGAGGTCCGGAGGTAGAAGTAGTGGCGCAGCAAGGCCACTGAAGGTTGCACCCCTACGTGAGCCTCGCAGTAATAGGCGAAGATTGCCAGGAGAAGGACAGAGTTGGGGTGGAGATGCAGAGCCTGTAGCTTATAATGTCGGAGGACAGAGAAGAAGAACTCGGAGAAGGGAGGCACCAGGCCAGCAGCAATGGCGCTTACAAAGAACGGATAGAAGGTGCTCCCTTGGCCCTCAGGGGCGGCGGAGCCAGCCTTGAACGCCTTCGCCCCGTCGATGCCCTACGCCACCGCCATCTGGCGCAACCGGGCGAGGCTCGCCTCCGACACGTTCGGCGAGTCCAGAGCAGACGAGTACCAAGCTCCGGCCGGAGACTGACGAGGTGCCATGGCTTCCTAGGTCACGCGGTCGGAGTAGATCTGGAAATTTTGGAGGAAGGAAGGAGAGGCGCAAGAAAGGGGATCTGAGCAGCAACCGGAGAAAGCAAAAAAGAAGAAAAGCCTAGGCAGATGCCGCTCCCTTATCAACTCGCGCGGTTGCTGAGGCACCCACGTCCAGTCAACCGCCACGCGGCGCCCAAGGCCGTAGGCTGTTAGGGCCCGCGGCGCTTCGCTCTTGCCCTTTCGCCTCCCTGCACGGCCAAGTCCGGGCGTGCATTGGGCCCGGGGGCTACTGTCGGCGTTCTAGGAACGGGGGTCCCCAGACTTGCCTACCTGCGGCCTGCGGCATGGCTCAAAGGGGGGCCCAACACGGCCCATCTTCATCAACGCAGACCCAAGACCCTCGCGAGGGGCCAAGCCTCGCGGGGCGGACGACACGGAGCTTCCTCAGGCACGGCCTCATCAGGACTGGCTCGCGAGGAGGCGGAGAGATCAAGGCGGGGTACCTCACGAGGTGCCCGTGACGCAAGCCATGACGACCAAAGGCGCCAGGCGGACGCCAGCCGCGTAGTGTCCTCCTTTCCTCTTTGGTGCAAAGGGAGCAAGCGCAGGCGAGAGCATCAAGCAAAGGCACCCGTTTCGGTGCAACGAGACCAAGACCAGTCCAATGGCAGGGAGGAAGTCATTGTGGAGCCCAAGCCAGCGTCACCACCAGAGCCTTTGGCAGGCGAGGACCAACTTTAGTCAGGATAAGTGTACCAGATGTTCCCCTTCAAAATGGCCAATTGTTGGCGCCCTTCCCGCTCAATATTTGGGAAGAGGCCCAGGGCCTTTGCCTATAAATAGGACTAGCCACCCCCAGGGTAGGGGGGCAATCAAGAAGGACGATAATCAAGAAGGGAGATCGAGAATCGGCCAACCCAGAAACAAGCTGGGATCGGATCGAGTAGCATCACACAGAGAGAGAGAGAGAAGGGTGATTGAACTCCTCCCAGCAGTTCATCGCCCCAGCCAAGAACAGACCCTCGCGAGGCTGTTCTTCCTTGTATTGCTCATCATCATCAGCCCAAGAGGCAATCCACCACACCACACACTAGAGTAGGGTATTACACCACCACGGTGGCCCGAACCAGTATAAACCCTGTGTCTCTTGTGCTGTTCTTTCCATAGCTTAGATCTTAGCATGGTGGTGGGGTGCAGGTAGGTAGAAGGCGAAATCTCCACGCGCACCCCAGTGTTCGAACCTCAAGGGTCTGCCGGGACACGAAATCCGACAGTCATCATCCGCCTCGGCCTCGGTCTCCATGTCAACAGCTCCAGGAGGAATGCTAGAACTCGGAGCTGTGGTTCCCTAGTTCTCCTTCTTCCTCTCATGAGAAACTAGATCCCAGTCTCCAGCACCACCCCAGGATACACACGCTCACAGGCCTTCTCAATGAGCAACATGATAAACGGTCCATAGATAGGCCACTTGAGCTCAGAGATGGCGGAAACCAACTCAGACCACATGACATGAGAGATATCCAAAGAGTCTCTAGTGTTTTCTTCCTTCTCATGTTGACAGAAAAGAAGCATGTCCACAAGATAAGAGTGTACCATATCCAAGTTGCCAATGCAACGGAAGAGGGTCACCCTGAAGATGCGATGGAGAATATCCAGAAATGCTGGCAGCTCATAGGTCTCCTTCTGAGTCACTGGGTTAACCTTCAAGGTACAATATGGCCAGAGAGATTGCTTGTGAGTGGAAGTTGCATTGCGGTGAGGTCGAAAACCAACTGGGTTCTCAAGACCTTGATCTTCAACTTCAAGAAGCTCCATGAAGGCCTTCCACTTGACAGTAAGCAGCCTGCCATGTGTCATCCAAGTCAGAGTCCTGTCCTCATCTGTTCCAAGATGGACGGTGGCATAAAACTGAGCCACCAAATCTGCATCAAAATCCTTGTTGAGCTGCATGATCCTAAGGATGTTCAATTGAGAGCACATCTAAAGAGCCTCCCCAAAGTAGTCAGGATCCTTCTCCATAAAGGCAACGTCGATGGAGCGAACATCAACATGGAGATTCTTCTTGGCTTTGATCACATCAAAGTAGATGGCATACTGAAAACGGTTCCATAACAGGCGATTGACCAAAGCAGGTTCTTGATCGACCTCATAGGGGTTGCGCCGACGCTTCTCCCAGAATTCCTTGGCAGACATCTCTGTCACAGACTTGGCCCTTGGCTTGGGCTTGGACGCACTCATCTTCTTCATTTGAGGCGGAACACTTGGAGGAACACTTGATGAGGCCGCCTTTGTCTTAGAGGTGTGGTAGCGCTTGGACGTTGCACGTCCGGGGTTGACACGGCGGACTTGCTGCTCAGGATGTTCATCACCTGGAACCAAACACACGAGCAGAAGAAACAACAAGAAATAAAGAGCATAAATCTCCAAACAAGATAACATGGATCAAAAAGTGGTAGGAAATGATTGAATTGGGCATCCAGCGGTAGTACCGCGACCCAACCGCGGCAGTACCGCTCGAGCGGTAGTACCGTGCAAGATGAGCGGTAGTACCGCTCTAGACGGGGAACGGCGGTTCCCTACTGCGGTGGACAGATCTGGCACTACCGGGGATGCCAAATTCAAAAATAAGCCTACCAAACATCAATTCAAAAGGCCTAGATGCCATCTCCATCCTACTCAAGCCTCTACTTAGCCAAAAATCAAGAAAAGCAATGCCTATTTAAAACAAAATAGAGGTTGGCCAACTTGCTCCCAGGGCGCTCCCTCGATCAGTTCCTTCGCTGCCCATTCGATGAGGTTTGACCAGGTCTTTTTTCGCGTCTTGGCCGTCTGACTGTCA
>NC_053023.1:425490761-425540057 GCF_003073215.2 Triticum urartu | reverse complement strand
GACGGGTCGAATCGGAGGTAACAACTCGTCACAGCCTGGCAGCACCCGAACCAGTTGAACCCTAAACAAGTTGGGTGGCATCTGGGTACCGTGGAACAAGGGGTTGCCCGGTTGAACGATTTTGCCCTTGGCGACATCGACCAACTCGTTGTTCACGAAGTGCAGGAGAGTGCACGGAACGTCGGCGGCGCCCTGCGAAAACATGTAGGGCGTCAGGGATGCCCACTCAAAGGCAAGGAGATGAAGTCCTCGGCAGAGAGAGGCTTAATTAGTTACCGTGATGATGGCGTCGAGCTCGGTTAATGTCGAGGCACCGCCAACGGCGGGCGTGCAGTTGACGGAGGGGCCGCTTGCTGCAGAGGTGTCGGCCGGCGTACACCCGGGTGCATTAAGCTCCCGTGCCGCCTCCGCCGGAGACACCAATGGCCCCGCCATTGCGTTCTGCGAGTTGCTGGCCGTGAAGCTAGGAATCGGGGGCGGCCCCTGTTGGCCGCCCGCAATCCACGCACTAATCCCCTGGATCAAGGTAGGCACAATGGCGATGATCGTCGCTCCGAGTTGTTGTTGCACTTGCTCTTGGACAATCTCCGGAATCCGCGCCACCTGTGCCCTGAGTTCTTGAACCTCGTGCGCCTGGCTTTCCGAGCTGGTCTTTTTCTCCTTTTGCCCACCAGTGTTATAGTATGACGACCATTTTGTCGACAAGCCTTTGCCGGCCACACGACCAGCTGACGTCGGCTTACTGAGCTTATCCTTGTTCTTCATTACATTCAACGCCCTATTTAGAGTGGTGTCCCAAGGGTTGCTCTTAGTCGACCCCGCACTACTGCTTTCAGTCGCCCGCGGAAGGAATGTGAACCATTTAGAAATTTGGCTTCATTAATTAGAATGCAACCATATGGAGCTAATTACGCGGGGGTGTATTCCTTACCAGAACAAGCTCAAGCGCCCTGGTCTTCGGATCCGTGGTAAGCTCCTTTGTTTTCGGGTCCTTCTTGTACCGAGCCCTGACAAAGTTCCTGGTCTGCTTGGCACCGTATTTATCGAAGACGGGCGGTAGGCCTTGCTCGGCACGGTCCGCCTCCTCCTTGTCCCATATAGGCTCCGCCACTCTGTAACCGCCGGGACCGAGTGTGTGTTCCGCTAAGTTCAGCTCCCGCATTTCTTTCCCCCACCTACTTGATTCGGAGCTTGCGGTGCTCGAGCAATTGATCTTGAAGTCGTTGTAGTCATCTTCGGTGATCGAAGGATTTTTCTTCTTGATCTTCTCATAACTCTCACCTTTCTCGATCATTCTCTTCACATTGCTTTTCCAAGTAGACAGGGCCGTGCTCATCTTCGTGAGGGCAGCATTGTTCACTTTATTCCCTTTGAGGCTTGTGTTTTCAAATTCAGCGGGGAACTTGTATCGTTCGTGCAGCTTCGTGAAGATGAGGTTGCGCAAATTCCCTCGGTCAGGATGCCTCAGGTTCTCGGTGTTGATCGAGACGGTGCTCCAGAGAATGCACCCGAGCTGAAGCGAGTACCCCTTGACTATTCGTTCGGGTGCCGTTGGATTCCCGTCGGAGTCCACTTCAATAACTTCCTCCTTGAGGGTGCGGAGCACGGTCGGGCGCCGGTCCTTCCGTTGCCTCTTCGGTTGGCTGCCATCTGTGCGTGCGCCGCCATCATCAGTGGTGGCATCCTCAGCGGCACCATCAGTGGTGGCATCAGTGGGGTCATCCTCGGCGGTACCATCAGTGGTCTCAGGATCGGTGGGGAAGGCGGCGTCCTCATACAAGTGAGGTTGTTCCTCCATCTCCTGGGACAGCTCCCAGAATTTCTTGCCACCCGAACCCCCGGCCTCATCGTTGTTGGCCATGTTTCTCTATAAATAGGAACGAAGTTTGGTCAAAAAGTTGGTTATTGTCAAGGAACAAGATCTCTAAGTTGACCAAATAACCTAATTCTCGAGGAATGTCGCCAAAAAGTTGGTTATTGTCAAGGAACAATTGAGAGATGTTTGTGATATTGCCTAGGTGTTTTGGGATAGAACCTGTTAGTGTGTTGTTGCTAAGGTCCAAGTCCACATTCTCAGGGTAACCTAGTTCTTGAGGGGTGTGTCTAGAAAGTTGGTTGCTGCAAAGATACAAGGTTGTGAGTTTGGTAAAATTGCCTATGATGTTTGTGATATTGCCTTGGATCTTGAAGGCACTGTTGCATGATGCAGTGGTACAGCCAGCATGGGACCTCATCTTTGCAGGCTAATTTTCTAGATTGTAACACTGGGATTTGTGCACAAGCTAAGCTAGCTAAGACAGTAGCTTCCTTGCAACCCACAAAAGACAAAGGAAAAGGGGTGAAAAGGGGGAGATGGTTAGCTTTGATGAGCAGGCAACATCTTCCTAACCCCCTTCTTCTTGTCTCCTCTCACTATCTCTCTCACACACATGGCAAGCAAGGGTGTCTGAGTGTGTGAAAAAAATACTAAACTAATCCAACCACTAAAGCAAATTAATTTTTATTTCGGTTGAGAATCGGGCACCTTCTAGGTCAAGAAAATTTGGCATGACCTTTGCTAATTTTCTTGACCTTGGAGTGCCCCATTTCTCAACCGAAATGGAAATTAATCAATGTTTCAGGAGAAAGGGGTCATTTTAGAAGATCACAAGTAGCAGCAGCATCACTTGACAAAATCACAACTAGCAGCAGCAACTCGCAGATAGCAGCAGCAGCATCACTTGACAAGTAGTACAGCAGCAGCAGCAGCATGCATGCACTAGTCCATGGCACAAAGTCCATGACCCAGAACAGAACACTTTACTAAAAATGAAGAAGAAAAAAGGCATGCATGCACTGGTTGTAGCAAATCATCACTTCTGAATCAAAACAACAATTAGGACAGGGAAATTATGACACACTTCTGAAGAAAAAATGATTTGTGTAATCTGGTTGGTACTCTTACAGTTGCATAAATTGAAAAAAATTTGATCTGTGTGATCTGGGTTACAGTATCAGCAACCTTGCATTTCATTTTATACAAAGGAGCTCACAAAGGCCATGTCATGCTTGGCAATATTTGTTTACTGAAACTAAATGAACATTTTACTGGTAGTGTACTGATAGTGTAATCTAGATATTGTACTGATATTTCTGTTTCTTTGAACATTTTACTGTCAATAAAAATGATGTACTGCTACTTTCAGTTAATTCAAATTAGCTAAAACCTTTTACTGTCAAATAGTGCTAATGTTTACTCTATGAAATAAACTACTCCTCCTCTCTTCTCTTCTTCAGTTAATTAGGAATAGTTTTAGAGGTAACTAACTGAAACTATTTATCATGTTGACAACAGTAGCATGTGGACCTATGATGGTGATTTCATATCAAAATAGAGGAGTACTCCTGTTCATTTGGAGAACTCATACAACAATTGTTATGCATCAAACTTGGGATCAACAGTAGCATGTGACAAACAAATTATACATCAGGAATAAAGCATCAACTTTGTCAAGCGTATGAAATTGCTTAGGTTCAACAGAAAACAAAAATGCCCTGTCAATTTTCAATGCCATGTTTAATTGACCAAACAAGTGTTTTTATAGGCATAATACAACAGCACAGCCCCATAATGATACCACGGGCCCCCTGTCTCATTGTAAATAGACAAGTAGTACTGTCCATCATGTATTATCTAATACTGTATATTCTTGCTAGGAGGAAGACCAACTTTCTGGGTAATTAGTGTATAAACTAAACAGTATAGTCAATATCAGCCTGACAAAACAGAACTGAAAGCATTCTGAGGTTGAACAGAAACCTAATCAGGCAGTTTTACTGGACAAAGACGGCAGCAAACAAAATAACAGGCCAACCAATGAAACCTAAAGAAGAATGATCCAATTGACATCAAAGTACGCGTTGACACCCACATTCCACAAGAAAATTGAGAGCCTGACCAATGAAACCTAAAGAAGCATGTTGCTGTGCAGAATTAGTCATGCATAGGTGTTTCACATACAGAGGGGAGTTCTTGATTAGTTAAGAAAAGCTCAAATTTCAGGAAAGTTAATCCATATTTCCAGAAAGTAAATTCAGATGCAAAATGAGTAAATTCAGATGCAAATTTCAGGTAAGCTCACCTTAGCAGCAGCTTGGATTCAATGGAGCTTGGAGGGGAGGAGACGGTGCCGAGGCCGTGCGGGAAATGACGGCGCTGCAATGCAACCAACCTAGGGTTAGGATGGATAGAAGCAAGAAGCCGAGGGGGGAGGGGCAGCTCACCTGGCTTGGCGTCGAGGGAGAGGAGGAGCCGCTCTGCTTGCTTGGCATCGAAGGGGAGGAGGAGCCGCTCTGCTTGCCTGGCGTTGAGGGGGAGGAGAAGCCCCTCTGCTTGCGTCGAGGCGGTGGTTGGAGACGTCGGGCGTCGAGGCGCAGGGGCGCAGGGGCAGGCGGCGGCGGGTCGGGGCAAGGGGCGGCGTCGGCGTCGGGCGGCGTCGGGCGGCGGGCGGCGTCGGGGCGGCGTCGAGGCGGCGGGGCAGCGGCGTCGGGAGAGGAGAGGGGAAGGGGATCGAGGGCGAGGGCGAGGGAGAGAGAGGGGATAGGGAGGGGCCGGGGAGGGAATGTGGATGGGGCCGGGCACAATACTAATGGCGCACACCCCTCGGTGCGCCATAAAGTACAATCCATACTAATGGCGCACCCCACCGTGTGCGCCATTATATTTCTGCTCGAGGCCCAACAGGTTATCTACCACCTGAGCTGATCCACATTAAGTCCCCTCTACTAGCTCAACTGGTCAGCAGCCAATTCTCACACCAGGAGGTCTTGGGTTCGATTCTCAAGCTCCACAAATTCTTTATTATGCATTTAAAATGTTGTTTGATACTTATTTGTGTTTAAATATGTCCAAACTTGTTTAAATCATATCAGTAATATTTTTTTTATAAGACAATAATAATTTTTTAAAAAATATCATCAAACAGTAATGCCGGTGGAGCAGGGGGAGGGTGCGGGGGTGCGGGTCGGCGGCGGCGTGAGTAGGGAGGGGTGCGGGGGGTCGGCGGCGGAGGCCGGTGGACCGGGGGGGTGCTCGGCGGCGAGGGGGACCGGATCTGGCGAGGTGGGATAGCGATCGAGATGGAGGGGGATTGAGATCGAGTGATCGAGTGTCCATGAAATTTAAAAATATTCATGATATCAAAAAGTGCCCATGAAATACAACCGAGAAATGAAGACTACGATTTAAATACAGTCGATCTTAGCTAGCTATCTGTTCATAATCTTCTTGCCCTTCTTTTTCGAAATGGAGTTCTTCTGTGGAACGGACGTCCATTAGGTAGGGTGGTCCTGCTTCTTCTTGTAGTGTATGCTGCTACTTCATCGTCATCGTCATGTTCAATCTTCGGGTAGCCGTACTTGTCGAAGTCTTGCTCATTGGCTACTCCATCCATTCCGATGATCTTCCTTTTGCCTCTCCTCACGACAACACGACTGGGCTTTGACGGGTCGGTAATGAAGAAGCATTGGTCCACTTGGGAAGCCAGTACCCATGGCTCATTTTTCACGGTGACGTTTGCGCCCGTGGTCTTGGATTTGGCTTCGGGTATAACCATGGTGGTGAAATACCGGTCTTCTTTTAGGACGCTCTTGGCCCATCTGACATGGAACATCGGGACCTTCTCTCCAGCGTAGCTCAGCTCCCAGATCTCCTCGATCCTTCCATCGTATCTGTCCTGTCATTACCGGTGTAGGATTCCATCGTTACCCCGGAGTTCTGATAACCATCGCTCTTCATGTCCTTGCCTCGGTGTAGAATGTGTAGCCGTTGATATCGTACGCCTCATAGGTCATCAGGTTGTGCTCGGCGCCCTGTGACAAGGCGAAATTGAGTTGTCTCGCGCGACAAGGCGTATGAGTTGTTCTTCCGCGGAAGAATCCTCATGTAAAGGGTACGACAGAAGCTTCTGCTTGAACCAACGCGTGAAACATGAGTTGTGCTCTTTGAGTATATCTCCGTCCGTCCTCTGTTGGCCTCGGTCATTGTACGTCTTCTTAATAAAGGTTTTGTGCTGTACCACCCAAGGATCGACCACGTCTATGTGTTGTAGCGCGACTAGGTTTGCTCTTTCAAAGTCGGCGAGTCGACCCTCGAAGTCGACATGCATTTCGCGACGACCCTCACGGTGACCCCATCCAGCGAGCCTCCGCCCTGTTGATGGTGACCAACGGGGTTCTCGATGCCTAGATAATTCGTGCAGTAGGAGATGCCTGTTGCGGTCAGAATATATAGGGTCAATACCCAACGGGTTAACTCTACTGATGCCTAGATAGATTCGTGCCAGTAGGAGATGCACTGTCTCGGTCAGAAAGCCCCCTGCTATGTCTCTCCCTCTGGACATGACATGTGCAAACGTATCCTTTGATGACACCGATATCATCCTTTCGAACGGCCATCATACTGTCAGGAGGAACTCGATCCCGGTTGGATTATATAGCGATCCATCTGATATGGACCAGCAGATGCACCATACACCGAAGAATGCGGGCGGGAAGTACATCTCAAGCTCGCATAGTATCACCACGATCTCTTCCTGTAGCCTTCTGAGTTGCCTCACGCCAACGACTTCCGAGAGATGACGTCGAAAAAGTTGCATAGGCCAAATAGGGTTTCACGGACGTGCGCGTCCATGATCCCACGGATTGCAACTGGAAGTATCTGCGTCATCAGCACGTGACAGTCGTGAGACTTCATCCCGCTGAACTTCAGCTTCGCTGGGTCTAGATATCTGCTTATCTTCCCCGCGTAACCGTAAGGAAGTTTTACTCCTACGAGGCAGGTGAAAAACTGCTTGATCTCCTCCTGACTTAGAGTGAAGCACGCGGGAGGGTAGTCATTTCCGGTCTTCTTGGCCTTTTTGCCTTTGTGACGACTTTCTGTGTCCTGCTTCGCCTCATCATCATCATCATCATGATCATCATGTATAGCGTGAAGCTCCTGCCTGATGCCCATTGATTTCAAGTCTGCCCTTGCTTTCGGCCCATCTTTGGTCCTCTCTGGCATGTTGAGCAGGCTACCAAGCAGATTATTGCACACGTTCTTCGTGATATGCATGACATCAAGGCTGTGAGGCACACGATGGATCTTCCAGTACGGCAAGTCCCAGAAAACAGACCTCGTTTTCCATACCTTCAGCAGCAGCTCTGGCGCCTTTCGCTTCTTTCCCGGCTCTGACGCCTTTTGCTTCTTTCCCGGTAGTGGGCAGTCTTTCCAATTTTTCAACAGCTCGTCTATTTCCTCGCCGCTCCTCGTACGCGGGCGTCCTCGGGGTTTGGTTTCACCATCAAACAGATCCTTGCGTTTTCTCCATGGGTCATCGTCGCGAAGCCACCTTCGATGTCCCATGAACACGGTTTTCGAAGACCCGGGATCTCTATCTAGCTGGCGATACGTTGTGTCATCCATGCACCTGACGCATCCAGAAAATCCGTGGACCACCTGCCCCGCGACATATCCGTAACCGAGATAGTCGTGCACCGTCGTGTGCAGCGCGGCTCTCATAGGGAAATATTCTTTCTCTACGGCGTCCCACGTATTGGCTGGCGTTTTCCATAGCGTGTCAAGCTCCTCTTTCAGCAGCCCCAGATACAGATTGATGTCGTTCCCTGGTTGTTTCGGTCCTTCAGTTAGCATACTCATGTGAATGTACTTCCTCTTCATGCACAACCAGGGGGGAAGGTTGTACATCCACACAAACACAGGCCAGGTGCTATGTGTGCTTCTCTGGCTGCCAAACGGATTGACTCCATCGGTGCTCGCGCCCAGCACGATGTTCCTTGGATCATTCCCAAATTCTGGGTCTTCAAAGTTCAACGCTTGCCACTGGCTCGCATCCTTAGGGTGACTCAGCATCTTGTCTTTTTTATCTATCTCCGGATCATTTGCGTCATCTTCTCGCTTCTTCTCCTCCCTATCCGCGTGCCAACGCAGGAGCTTTGCTACCTTAGGGTCTGCGAAATACCGCTGCAGACGAGCAGTGATCGGAAAGTACCACACCACTTTTCGAGGAGCTTTCTTCCTCTTCTTGTATCGAGTGACGCCGCACACCGGACATATGGTAGACTCCGCGTGCTCATCCCGATAAATGATGCAATTGTTCATGCACACATGATATTTCACGTGCGGTAAATCCAGAAGACACACGATTTTCTTCGCCTCCTCCAAACTGGTCGGGCACTTCTTCCCCTCGGGAAGACGTTCGTGCCAGAATGACATGTTCTCGTCGAAGCATGCGTCGGTCATTTTGTGTTTTACCTTCATCTCCAGAGCCATGAGCGTTACTTTCAGGCGGGTATCCTCGGGCCTGCATCCTTCATACAATGGAGTAACCGCGTCTAACTCAAGTTGATCCATCTTGGCTTTCTCTCGGGCGGCAGCTCTTGCGTTATCCGTCTGCTTGAGAAGCAGCTCTTGAATATGAGGGTCCTGCACCCAGCCCATCGATGGTCCAGCGTCGTCTGCTCCGCCGGCATCATCATCTTCATGATCATGCCCGTCTGCTCCGGCATCTTCCTCATCATCATGTCCTGCATCTTCTACATGATGACTGTGTACAGCATCACCGTCGGATCATCTCCTGGGGATTCTTCGTCTTCTCGCCCGCCCGAGCCGCGGTGGTTGTCTTGCTGCCCTTCCTCATTTCTTGCCCGGCCCCCATGGACGACTTCGTAGTCATCTTCATCACCTTGCCACCGATAGCCATCCATGAAACCACGCAAGAGCAGGTGGTCCCGCACCTGCCCGGAATCCGGGTCCGCAATAAGGCTCTTCAGCTTGCATCTTCGACAAGGACATCTTATCTCCGTCTCGTTCTTTTGAAGCATCTCGGCCTTCGCGGAGCTCAAAAACCTATTCACGATGCCTTCGGTCATCGTGCGGACCATGGTCGCCTGCGGGGTAGAGCAAAACGATATTTTAGAACCAAGAAAAAATTTGGCATGACTTTCCCTAAAAATAGGACCAAAAAGAATGCTTAATGCCAAAATTCTCGCCGAAACGGAAATGAATCAACATTCCGGCAAAATATTGGCAACTATCGAATTTCAAATACCGGTACACCTCCAAACACAAACACATATGCAACACCACAAACATATGCAACACAACATCACGAACATACATAGATCTAGCTAGGCCATAAAAAGTGCATGTGCACATTGTTGTAGGGAGAACAACATAAATATAGCTTCCCCCCTTACTTACCTATCAAAACAAGGTAATTTAACCACTTAAATTGAATGAATCTATGGTGGAAATGAGGTGAAAAAGAGGAGGCACCCGAGACAAGGAGGAGGTGGAGAGAATGAAGTGGGGAGAAAGTGAGTGTGGGTAGGAGAGGCTGTCCAAAATATCTTGTTGCTGCCCACTTACTAATGGCGCACCAACTCTAAATGCGCCATTAGTAATCCAGGTTACTAATGGCGCACCTCCTGGTGCTGCGCCATTAGTAGTTTTGCAAAAAAAATACTAATGGCGCACTGTCCCACAGTGCGCCATTACTAGTTTAAACTAGTAATGGCGCACGGTGGGAGAGTGCGCCATTAGTAGTTTTGCAAAAAAGGGAATAAAAAATATAATAAAAAAACAACATTAGTGGCGCACTTTCCGACTGGTGCGCCATTACTAGTTACAACTAGTAATGGCGCACTATAACTGGATGCGCCATTAGTATGTTTGGACAGGCGCACTAGTTAAAAAAATTGATACTAATGGCGCACCCTGGGCAAGGTGCGCCATTAGTAGTTTCAACTCTAATGCGTATCAGTAGGTGGTGCGCCATTAGTATATACTAATGGCGCACTGCCTGTCTGGTGCGCCATTAGTATCAATCCCATCTATAGCCCTTTTTTCTAGTAGTGGTAGTGTGCTCCAGAGCGCCCAAATGGCCGGCATGGCTAATTTTTTATGCAAGGTGGGCGCGGCCAAATATGTCTGGCAGCTCTAGGGTGTAATAAAGAAAGGGGGAGGGGCTTTGGATGCCCTGGGTGGCCAGTAGGAGAAGAGAGAGGTAGAAGAAGAGGGAGAGAGTGGTTGTCCAGGGAGGTAAATGGGGGTATTATACCCCTCAATCATTGAGAAATGGCAAGGGAAGAGTTACTGGAAGTAGGAGAGGATCAGGATCAGTTGTGGTACAAAGTTGAGCTCATGGAGATAAGTGGAAGAGGTAAAAAATGGTATTTTGGTAAAGTGTCAGAAGTTGTTTGATAATGGTATGGGCAAGTAGATGATTTCCATTTGCCATGATACTCCACAGGGTGAAATTACACATATAATTAGGGCCTTCCACCAATTTGGAGCTTATTTGGGCAAAGTTGCTAATGCAACTTTTGTAAACCCTAGAAATCAACAGAAATGGACTTGTGTAGATCTAGTTGAGAAAATCACTTCCCCTTGATGCACCACTTGGTGTAGTGGCCTCATTTGGTCATGTGAACATGCTCACAAAAGTTGGGGTCAAGGAGAGAAAGTAGGTAGTACAAAGTTGTTCAAGTTTGATTCTGGTCAGAGAGGGTTTTGGGGCACCTTGATCAATATAACATTTCTCTCCAACTTGTGCCATTTGGTATAGATGAATAATTTTACCATTTGAGCATGTGCACCAAGTTTTAGAACATTTGGACATGTTTGGCAATGTAAAGTTGCTCAAACTTCAAAATGGACAGAAATGGTTTTGAGGGGATTTCATGGGGTTATGCCATTCTCCCTGACATGAGACTTGGCAAGATCATCCAACATGTCATATGTGACATGCTAGAATTTTCTTGGAATTTTTGGGGAATATTTCCTTTGTAAATATTTCAAAAGCTTGAAATATCCAGAAAGGGTATTTGAGTGATTTTACCATTATTTTGAACATGACCATGTGTTGAAACTCTTATATATCGACAATATATGTCCACTGAGTTTCTCTATGTTTTTGTCAAATATTTTTGGAACAATAAAATAATTTTTCCCTATTAAAGACCATTTCTGGCCTTAAGAAAAATCTTTTAAATAAAATAGGAAAATAACTTTTAAAATTATATTTTTGTGGTTTATGGGAGTCCTATATCTAATAGGATTCAAATATACTTTTCGAAAGATTTTTCACACCCCAAATCAAGTACTTGCAGTGCAAACCTCAATTCAGGGGGTTTTGGAAAACTAATTTTTGAAAATACTATTTGGCCAAATTATTTTTGTAAGAAAATACTATATTGCACTATACACATGGCATGATCATTTTGCAGAAGTTTGGGGCAAGGAGATGAAGTATGGGAGGGGGAGTTGTGTTGACTTTAAAGAGCACTTGAAAAAAAAACACAGAGAGAAAACCAACTTCAAATAAAAGCCAAATAATGCAAAAGCTTTTGTCAAAGACTTTATCATGATTTATTTGCTTAAGTGTTGAGGCATGAAAATCAGGGTGTGACAGACCTACCCCCCTTACAAGAATCTCGTCCCCGAGATTCCCAAACTAGTCATGGAAAGGAATACGAAAATTGGATCCGGGGTTAGTCTTCACGTCCTCATACCGCTTGTGCTTCCGAGTGGTGCTCCATCGAACCTTGAAGTACTCGATGGCGTGGCTTCGGGTATGACATCCTGCTTGATCCATATTGCTATTGGGGTCTCTTTGCGTAAGTCATATTAGGCCGGAGGTCGATGGCTCGGTGATCGATGTCCTTGTAGGGATTGGGTTGGTTAGGAAGTTGGAAGCACTTCCGAAGCTGTGACTCATGGAAAGTGTTGTGCACAGTGGGTGGCTCAGGTGGTAATTCTAGCTGGTATCCATCTATTCTTCATCTTGTAGTGATCTTGGAGAAGGTCGATAAATCTTGGTGTGAGTTTCTCTTGACATGAAAATGCTTGGTTCTCTTGAGAGAAGTGGCTTGCAGATACACCTGGTATTTGACGAGAAGGTTCACTTCTTGACGATGTTGGTTGGTGTAGTTCTTCCTCCTTGGCATGGCGGTATTCAAATGTTCCTTGACTAGCTGAATGGCTCTTCTTCCGTCTTCGGGTGGACAAGTAGGTCACCAAATGATGATGACAACTATCTTGTCTAAGAACTCCATGAAGACTTTGTTCACGGGGTACATAAAGTAGGCTGGGGGTATTGGTGGTGGTCACTGTTGAGTATGGTCCAAGGTGTTCTCGATCTAGAGTCAAGACCCATGGTCATGATCCAACCATGTTGTAGCTTGGTAGGGCTTAAGGGTTTCAAGGATTCTATGGTGCTAGTGAACGTTTATCATCTTATCCTTGAGCACGGCTTCTGAGATGCCAATAGTCTATCTAGTCCTTTAAACAAATAACCTTATACCATCGAAAGCATCATCTCGTATAGGCCAAATCCAATCATCACTCATGATTTACCAAAGTCTCAGATAATTCCTCAGGGTCACTGATACAAACTCATGAAGTCATTTGTCCTCTATTCCTATATCCTCAAATTGGTCTTCCTTATGGCATCGTCAGTTCTCGTGCTATATTAGGGTGACAATGTGCTTGCTCACTACGTCCACTAGTTCCATAATGAGCCCAGTGATAAGCAAGGTTACGGAGGCTTAACTGGTTCTCTTGCATTTCTGTGGGTCAAACACATGGTTAAAGATTCGATATGGGGTATCTTGTGAAGTCTCGAAGGGTCTAGGAATGGGTTTCCAGTCTGGAGGGTTAAACATAATTCTACGGGGTTGCACTTGGTCGTGGAGATTGTAGCAGAAGTCTTCATTGCTAGTTGGTTGCCGAGGTAGAATCCTTGGTGTAGCTTGTCTTGCTGGTCTTCAGTTGAGGAGAGAGATGAGAGGGAAAAGTAGCATAGAGGAGGGGAATGCCTAAAGGGGGTTCTATAGTGCAAGTGCAAACAAACAAGGGCTGAAAGGGCCAAACACAAACAATAAAATAAGGCAGGTGATATAGCCGCATACTAGTTGCCTAGGGCAAAAGGGTGGCTGATATCAAAACACAATCAAATAAAAACAAGCAACACACAATCATGGTTCTATTCGAACCATCATACGGACTCGACTGCGCATAGGGGGGTACACGACTCATCCTACCCAAGGGGTTCTCGGACTTAGTAGTTGTGCCTTGTGCCTCGTGTAGTCTTCTGAGTTTTCCTCAGGTGTTGCTACGTCTCTTGTAGTTGTTCGATGAAATGATCTGGGTTGATCCTGAAGAGTCTTCAACAACTTCTCGCCTTTTGAAGTGATGGGGTGAATGTGGCTCCTCGTAGCAGGCATTGACTCAGTCTTCTGTTGTCTTCTTAATCATGATGACCCCTTTTGCCTTCTAAGGCGTCGACGGTACCAGGTAGGTAATCCCTTATGCAATGATATTAACAAGGCATAGTAGAGGTCCAACATGTCGGTTACGTTGATGAAAACATCGACACCAAGAGCGGGGGATGAAGAGAACCGTTTTCCTACTCACTATAGTGAGGCGGGCCAAATGGCGAGGTTCTCATCCACCGGTGGTTGCCAATACAACAACGGTAAGGACATGATTGCTCTATTAGAGATGTCTATCATGGTCTTGCATATCTTACACCCTGATCATCATAGGACAAGGTTGCATCATCCTGGAGCAAATTCAAAGGTGTCACCATCCTTTGGGTCTTCATGTCCTCATTCTTCAAAGGCGTATCTTCTGTTGGCATCGTATTGTTGTGGTGTCGCGAATCTTGGGTTCAGAAGAGGTGGGTGAGTATTTGGCAAGGTGTACTCCTTCTAGGCTATCCACGAGAATTACAAGGAATCCCGTGGTGAGGGGCTTGAGGGTGCTAGCGACCGTTTGCAATAGTTTTGAAGGGAAGAGATCGATGGGGAAAGTATACCTTAGTTTTTGAAAAACCGAGAAGGGAAGAGAAGTATAGATAGTTTTGAAAACTAGTAATAGTTTTAGAAATAATTTTACCCTATCTAACGACCATGCTAACTAAGGCTTCCTACAGTCAGGATGGCTCTGATACCAGCTCTGTGGGGACCCCGACTCATAAGTCGAGATCACCGAATGCACGTGTATAGTGATCCCAGAGATCAATGCTCACTGAACACACAGAAGCTGAATAACAAGAGTCTTACATCCATACATACCGTTTTACACAAGTAGGACCATTATGGTCAAGTCTTGAGTGTATCATCGCAGCGGAAATCTTCAATAACAACTTGGACCCATGCCATCTGCCTTAACCCTATAGGCATTCTGACTGGGAAGCGTCCGAGCTCGCATGATCGTCACCAAAGAACTCTTCAATATATCTTGTCTTTCATGCCTGGCCAATAAAATAACCAGTGGCAAGCCAATGAGTACTTTGAATGTACTCGCAAGCAACCCATGTTTTGGTTCAAGATACAACAATGCATGATATAGGTAAATTTTTGCAGAAAGCTAGTTTTGAGTGCAATGAAATGTTCAACAACTTGTAAGATATGCATCAGGAGAATTCAATTAACCATGAGGACAGGTTACAGATATCAACATAAATAGAGTGGGCATCAACCCAACTCAATCATGTCAAGTCCTTTGACTTGACCCAAGTAGTTCTCCCCACTTATCCAAACTCACACACTGGTTTGTAAACATGTGGACGTAGCCCAAGAGCGGTTACCCAACTGTCCTTGACCACGGACATGGCTATTCGAATAGTTTTACACTCTGCAGAGGTTGCACACTTTACTCACAAGATCTGGGGAACTTCCGTGTCATCCACGACCCACGGTACCTCAAGTACCCGGGGTAAGCACCCGATCACTATCTTTCCCTAGACGACACTAACATGGAGTCCACTCGTTGTTCCGTATCCTCACGATGTACATCATACGAGACTCACTCGAGATCGTAACATCCGAGAGGGGACACAATGGTGTATCCGGTGCCCTGTGAAAACAGTCATGGCCGCCCTACCTGGAACGACCCCGTCCTGAGAGAGCGCACCAACAACTCTCCCGTCACTAGTAATGTGGGCTCCAAGATAGTATCGGCCTAGGTAATCAATAATGCCCTTTCCCATACAAGGGTAGAGTGGTTGCGCATGTAAGGTTGGAATAACAGTCGCAACTTAAACCAATCCGTTTTGAAAAACAACACACACACTTGCCTCGGTACACCACTTCGTCATCAAGTGGTTACCCAACTCATCATCTCCCTCGGCATAAGTGGCACCCGACGGGGTTTTCGGAAAGTCCTTTGAAAATACTTTGTCTCCATCACCATGCATATACCCATCCCCTTTTTTGCGTAGCAACTACTTTAGCATCCTATCTACTCCCACCGACATAACGCTCATAAGGAGGTAGGGTCATGCACAATGCAAGTATCAACAAGGAAGTAACGGAGGCAAACCATCATAGTGGTTCCACCTCATCATGATTCCGTTGCAACAACAATATGGTGCTATATGTCATGCATAAAAAGGGTTTCATAGGCATGGTCGAAGGGCTGCTTGCCTGGCTCAACAAAGTCTTCAAAGTCTTCTGGTCCAACTCCTTCGTCAGCAACGCAATCTATCGTCGCAAAATAATAACGAGAAAAATAAGGCAATAATAAAACAGAAAAACCAAAGTGCTCAGAAAAATGTCAACTCATTTTTGTTAAATACTAGGGTGAAAACTAAGAAGGGGAAAATTCCTAGTTTTTGGATTTGGAGTGGTAGAATAGGAGAAACAGATTTTCAGAGGGGTTTAAATATATTCAAATTTGAATTTGAATATGAACAGTACATAAAAGTTGTTTGGACATGACTGAAAGTTATACCATTAAATAGGTGGGATTTTTAGAAAAATATGGGAGTTGGAATTATTGCATTTGGATGAATATTTAATCCTGTGGAATTTTTGGAAAAGTGACAGAAAAAGAAAAAGAAAAGTGGCACTGTGCCACTGGGCCAGAAAGGCCACAGTGCAGCAGGCCCAGAGGAAAATCAGCACGCGCAAGGCTGCCACGTCGAAGGCGTAAAGGCGAAGTACGCCTTCGACCTACGGCGAACCGGTGCACGCATGCGTGCATTTTGAAACCCGACGGGTGGGTCCCACCCGTCAGGGCGTGAGGCTGACGGACAGGGCCCATGGCCTTCGTCGTCTACCTCCATCCAGAGGCGACGGCGAGCTCACCGACAGCGATATAGGGCACGGGAGGATGTGTGGGTGGTACCCTTGTTCTCAGGGAGTAGCCTCCGTTCGGATGGAGGTGGAGTTGGTCGCCGGGGTGGCCTGGTTCGCCAGCGACGAGGAGGCACGGCTGAGTTGCTTAGGGTGGCGGCGTTTCCGGCCGTTCGGCAGCTAAAGAGAGGGGAAACAGGGGGGAATGGTCAGTGGGCTCCTACGGTTCTAGATCGAGTGAGAGCTGTAGCGGAGAAGGCATATAACTCTGGATCGACAGCGACCCGAGGCGGCGGAGCTCCGGTTGATCCCGAGCACAGAAGCCCCTTGAGGACGTTTGGGTGGTGCGGGCGTGCTCTTGAGGGTGTGAGGAGGAGGCGGATGCTACTGGAGCGGCCCGGGGCGGCTTATATAGCCGGGCGCCGGTCCACCGTGGACTCGTGCGCCGACGAGGTCACGGGCGAGGCCAGAGGCCGCGAGGGCACTCGTGAACAAGTCCAGACCGTTCGTGGATCAGGTCCACGTCCAGAGGAAGGAAGGGAAGGAGCGGGGAAGGCTCCAGAGAGCTTGCGCGTGTGAGACTGTGCATTGGAGTTTGCAGGCGGCCGGCGCGCGTGCAAGGGAGGCCACAGGAGGGAGAAGGAGGAGGGGGCTGACCAGCTGCCGTGTTGTGAACGTCGAGTCTTCTCGTCGGGCGCGCTGGGAAGGCCCGAGGTGGTCGGGGCGGTTGGAAGGGGGCGGCTATAGTGCGGGAGCGCACTGTAGAGCGCTCCAGAGCGCCCAAATGGCCGTTATGGCTATTTTTTATGCAAGGTGGGCGCGGCCAAATATGTCTGGCAGCTCTAGGGTGTAATAAAGAAAGGGGGAGGGGCTTTGGATGCCCTGGGTGGCCAGTAGGAGAAGAGAGAGGTAAAAGAAGAGGGAGAGAGTGGTTGTCCAGGGAGGTAAATGGGGGTATTATACCCCTCAATCATTGAGCAATGGCAAGGGGAGAGTTACTGGAAGTAGGA
The DNA here is from genome assembly GCF_003073215.2 of Triticum urartu. Lineage (NCBI taxonomy): Eukaryota > Viridiplantae > Streptophyta > Magnoliopsida > Poales > Poaceae > Triticum > Triticum urartu. Next base: position 425,522,925 of record NC_053023.1, on the reverse strand, counting down.
GAGGATCAGGATCAGTTGTGGTACAAAGTTGAGCTCATGGAGATAAGTGGAAGAGGTAAAAAATGGTATTTTGGTAAAGTGTCAGAAGGTGTTTGATAATGTTTTGGGCAAGTAGATGATCTCCATTTTCCATGATACTCCACAGGGTGAAATAACACATATAATTAGGGCCTTCCACCAATTTGGAGCTTATTTGGGGAAAGTTGCTAATGCAACATTTGTAAACCCTAGAAATCAACAGAAATGGATTTGTGTAGATCTAGTTGAGAAAATCACTTCCCCTTGATGCACCACTTGGTGTAGTGGCCTCATTTGGTCATGTGAACATGATCACAAAAGTTGGGGTCAAGGAGAGAAAGTCGGTAGTACAAAGTTGTTCAAATTTGATTCTGGTCAGAGAGGGTTTTGGGGCACTTTGATAAAGATAACATTCTCTCCAACTTGTGCCATTTGGTATAGATGAATAATTTTACCATTTGAGCATGTGCACCAAGTTTTAGAACATTTGGACATGTTTGGCAATGTAAAGTTTCTCAAACTTCAAAATGGACAGAAATGGTTTTGAGGGGATTTCATGGGGTTATGCTATTCTCCATGACATGAGACTTGGCAAGATCATCTAACATGTAATATGTGACATGCTAGAATTTTCTTGGAATTTTTGGGGAATATTTCCTTTGTAAATATTTAAAAGCTTGAAATATCCAGAAAGGGTATTTGAGGGATTTTACCATTATTTTGAACATGACCATGTGTTGAAACTCTTATATATGGACAATATATGTCCACTGAGTTTCTCTAGATTTTTGTCAAATATTTGTGAAACAATAAAATAATTTTTCCCTATTAAAGACCATTTCTGGACTTAAGAAAAAGCTTTTAAATAAAATAGGAAAATAACTTCTAAAATTATATTTTTGTGGTTTATGGGAGTCCTATATCTAATAGGATTCAAATATACTTTTCGAAAGATTTTTCACACCCCAAATCAAGTACTTGCAGTGCAAACCTCAATTCAGGGGGTTTTGGAAAACTAATTTTTGAAAATACTATTTGGCCAAATTATTTTTGTAAGAAAATACTATATTGCACTATACACATGGAATGATCATTGTGCAGAAGTTTGGGGCAAGGAGATGAAGTATGGGAGGTGGAGTTGTGTTGACTTTAAAGAGCACTTGAAAAAAACACAGAGAGAAAACCAACTTCAAATAAAAGCCAAATAATGCAAAAGTTTTTGTCAAACCACACTTTATCATGATTTATTAGCTTAAGTGTTGAGGCATGAAAATCAGGGTGTGATAGTGATTCTATCTGGGTAGTAGTTGATCGCTTCACCAAGGTAGCTCACTTTATCCAAGTGAAAACCACCTATACAAGCGCGAAGTTGGCCAATATATATATATATATATATATATATATGACCAGGATCATATGTCTACATGGAGTTGTGAGGACCATCGTATCAGATAGAGGAACACAGTTTACCTCAAAGTTTTGGAATCAGCTGCACCATACTTTTGGTACTAGGCTGGAGTTCATCACAACTTTTCATCCGCAGACGGATGGACAGACCAAGAGAGTCAATCAGATCCCGAAGGACATGTTGAGAGCCTGTGCGCTAGATTATTGATCTAGTTGGGATGACAATTTACCTTACGTAGAGTTCTCATACAACAACAGTTATCAGGCTAGTTTGAAGATGGCCCCTTTTGAATCTTTGTATGGGAGAAGGTGCAGGACACCGTTGATGTGGGATGAAGTTGGAGATCGTCAGTTTTTTGTACCAGATTTGATCAAAGAGTCCGAAGAGAAAATAAAGTTGATTCATGATAGACTGAAGGTAGCTTAGTCCAGGCAGAAGAGTTATGCCGGTACTAAAAGCAAGGAGGTAGTCTATGAAGTTGGAGACAGAGCATATCTTCGTGTGTCACCACTCTGAGGAGTTGAAAGATTTGGAGTTAAGGGAAAGTTAGCCCCGAGATTTGTAGGACCATATCGAGTTCCGGAACGTATGGGAGAACTTGCCTACAAGTTGGAGTTACCCGAAGGATTGTCAGGAGTTTATGATGTGTTTCATGTTTCCCAGTTGAAGAAGTGCCATGCTGAGATGGCCGATATTCCTCTAAGAGATACAGTGCCTGTGGAAGCAATTCAGTTGCAGAGTGATCTATCCTACGAGGAGAAACCCGTCAAGATTCTTGAGTTTGCCAGCCGATTTACCCGCAGCAAGGTTATCAAGTTTTGCAAAGTTCAGTGGAGCCACCATACCGAGGATGAAGCCACCTGGGAGCGAGAAGAAGACCTACGGGAAGACCACCCACACCTATTCTCTAGCCAACCCGAACCTCGAGGGCGAGATTCAAGGGGGTAGGTTTGCAACATCCCAATTTTCAATTTGGATGTCATACATAGGTCATCATATGCATATCATATTTTATTTGCATATTTGAATGTGATCCTAGAAATCTTAAGCAACTCAAGGACCCAAGGAGAGAGTTGGGGATTTCACAAATTTTCATATTTGAATTTTCTCAAATTTGAAAAGAGGATCAATTTGGTTTTAATAATTTTTTCTCCAATTGTTTCCAATATTTAAAATAAAAGAGAGAAGATAATATTACTTCTTCGAAAGAGAGGAATATTGGAGAAGGAATTTTAAAATAAAATTTATATTTTATTTGCTATTTTATTTGAATTTAAAAAATATGCATTTTTGAAAATTGCATTTTTAGGCCAGAAAAATGTTCACATTATTCTAAATAATAGGCTTAGACGGTGAAAATTGTTTCTGGCATTTTTAGATTTTTTATATTTTATTAGGATTTTTCTTCAGGCAAAATTTTATTTTATTTTTTTAAATCTTCTTCCCGCCCGACTGGGCCGAAGGCCCGACCGAGCAGGCCGGCCCGCATCGCTGCCACATTACTCCCGCGCGAGGAGTCCGTGCCGCCGCCGGAGCTCGAGTCCGAGCCAGACTCCTCCCGGCGCCGCCCCCTCCCCAAGGCACGCCCCCCCGCCCTTTATAAGCGCCGGACCCCGCCCCCTCTCCCTCACCTCGCCCGCGCTTGCTGCCGCCACCGCCTGCTGTTGCTGCCGCTGTCCACCGGAGCTGCACCGCGTCGCCGTTCGCCAGAAACCACCGCCGCCCGCTGGTTTTTCGCCGGTTTTAGGTATAAAACCTAGATCGGTTTTTAGGGTTTTGTCGGTTTTCTTTTCGGTTCAACGGTTTAGATCGGTTTTTTAGGGTTCGCTTGTTAGCAAACGTTTACTATTTAGCTCGTTTAAATGAACACATTCGTTCATTTGGTTCTATTAGCGAACGTTTGTTCGATAGGTTTTCCTTTTATTTTATTTTCGGCCAGGGACCTATCCACGATTACTTTTATCATAGATTAGTCCCTTATCTTCAAACCCTCGCAACTTTTTGCTCGTTTGTCCAAATCGAGTGAAACCAACGCCAAAATCTTCGTCTTGTTCCCCTCTTTCTAGATAATCAAGTTGAACTTGGTTTTGATGACTTAAAATTTGGTTTCAAGCAGATTTTAATTTGAACTTCTTTTGATCGTAGTTTGAGTTTCGTAGCTCCGATTTGGTTGATTCTTTTTGCGAATCGAAGCTCTTCAATTGAACTTTCAGTTTGGATCTTTTCATTTGAGTTTTACCCTTGCATCCATTGCTTGAGTACTTATGTATGCTATTGTTTGTTTACGATGGAGTTTCCGGAGTGCGAAGCGTGCTACTACGAGCCACTAGGGTTTTTAGATCGTCAGCAAGGCAAGTAACACTTTGATCATACCCCTTTATTACCCAGTTTTATGCATTAGTTTCAATCCTCAAACACTGCATGGTTAGGACTTGAATACATGTGGGTTCTGGGAAGTAGTGATGAGGTAGTACCTATTGTCTTTATTTCAAACCCTGGGAGTTACTTCTACGTTGTGCTTATACTGCTATGCTATGCTCGTAGACGTGGTTTGGTTTGAGTGATCCATGACAGATGTGATAGTTTTAATTAATGGTTAAACTTAAGGTGGCTACTTTAATACACATCTGCGTGGATTGGTTGAGGCACACCCAGTGGTTATCTGGGCACCTGGAGCAATCCAATGTTGTCCTGGGATATCTTGGAGTACCCGTGTGACCATCTTATGGTTTGCCACCCAGGCTCAAAGGGATCATAAGATTATTCATGCTGGAAACATCCATATGCAGCCACAAGACATTATGGGCTCTGGCATAGTTGAGTATGTTGTGTGACCTCTTTTAGTGGTAGGCTAGCAGATGTAGGAGATGTAGGTGGTACTGTTTACCTAGAGTAAAGAGTTAATACTTCTGAAAGACTGTGTCTCGGTCATCCGTTTCTCAAACACCATGTAGTGTGATAAATCCAATGGAGGAGATCGGGTCTTGTGGGGAAAAGTGCGCAAACCTGTGCAGAGTGTATAAACTAATCATGGTTAGCCGTGTCCCCGGTTATGGACATCTTGAGTATATGGTACTTGAATTATTGATTTGATCTCATCACTCTATTTAATTAATTTGTTCGGTTGATGATTATTTAATTTGGGATTGAGTTGGAGGAACCTTCTCAATGTTTTCAAGAAACTTTGTAGTTAAATAAAATCTATTCCTTTGTTGTAGGGAAAAACTAGCGTTCTACAAAAATAACCATAGAGCCTCCACCAGCCATATATGCATACACTGTTCAAGATATCTTCCGATATTCTGATAAATCGGCCGATTTATCGCTTATCATTGTCTGGCCGATAAGATAAATCGACTGATAAATCAACCGATATGGCGATAAATCGGCCGATATGCCGATAAACTGGCCGATTTACCCCTTATCATGGGTCGACCGACAAGTTAAGCGATATCCCCAACATTGTATGCATATAGTTATAGCTGTTACATGTTCATTGCTCTACAATGTTATTTTGCCAACATATTCCATGTGCTAACCTACACAGGCTGCAACGTATTATGTTGTAGAGTTTTTAGACGAAGAGTAAGGTGTGCTAGGTCGTTGTCATGCACTCAGCTATGTCGTTGGAGTTGATGGACTCATTTACCTCTGAAGCTTCCGCTGTTATCTTAGTTAGATGGCCTTCAGCCATATTATTATAATAAGTACTCTCTTTTGAGACATTCGATGTAATAAGTGTGTGATTGAACTCTGTTATAAATCCTTCAAGTACTGTGTGTGTCAGCATTACCGATGCAGGGATGACACTTATACACAGAGATTTGACCGTTTGAGGTCAGATCGCTATAGTCATTAGGTTAAGTAAGGGTTCACATGCTATCAGTAAAATATGTTGATGAAAAATAAGCACATTGCAGATTCATCAGATTAATTCAAGCCACATGGAAAACCCATTTATCCAAACCAAGCATAATTAAGAGCTAGGAAATATAGCACTTGTATATGTTTCTCATGTATTAAGTGCAGCCAAATTCGATTTATTCCTCACATGCACAACAATACAAAACTCTACCCACGACAATTGGACATTGCATTGCAGAATTGAACCCAGAAGTTAACTAAACACCACAACAAATGACCCAGAAGTACTAAACACCACAACAAATGAACCAAACATTAACTGAGCACCACATTGCACAATATAACATACTCCTAATAGAAGATCAGACAGTCAACCAAACCAAACATGCTTAACAACTTGGAAATATAGCAATTGTTTTTGTTTCTCATGTATTTAGTGTAGCCAAATTCAATTTATTCCTCACATGGTATACAATAACATTGTATACCAACAACAATTGAACATCGCATTGCAGAATTGAATCAAACAAAACAGTTAACTAAACACCACAACAAATGAACCAAATGTTAACTGAGCACCACATTGCACAATAGAACATACTCCTAATAGAAGATCAGACGGTTAACCAACCAAGCATGCTTAACAACTTGGAAATATAGCAATTGTATTTGTTTCTCATGTATTTAGTATAGCCAAATTCGATTTATTTCTCACATGGTATACAATAATAGAATGCACCCACAACAATTGAACATCGCATTGCAGAATTGAACCAAACAGCCAACCGCGTCGCGTTGTCAGCACGCGAGGCGTCGACGGTGGCCTCGACAGCGAGGTGCTCCTCCGAGATCTGGGGGTCAACACGAATGGCAGCCATCGCAACCTCATTCGCGCGTGCGGCCGCGATTTGCTTCTCCGCTGCCAAATGCTCCTTGAGATCCTGGCTATACTGCGCGCACCATGGCTTAGGGCGGTGCTTATTTGGTGGAGGGGTCGGTGATTTGGGTGCAAGGTGTCGCACCGACAGTCGGGGCATGTGGGATGTGGAAGGAGGAGGAGGATGGGGGTCTGGTGTGGATTACCTGCCTGGATAGGCGAGGCCGAGCAGCGTGAAGGAGGGTCGCCGGTGAGGAAGCGGCACTGCAAGCAAGGAGTGAAGGTTTCAACTTGGAAAGGAAGGCAGAAACAAGGGAAATGTGGCTTTTGGTAAGGGGGAGGGGGCAGGGAGGTATATATTTCCGCGGAAGCTGAAATTTTGGAATTGCTTCAGCGAAAAAATTGGCGTGCAAAGTGTCATGAGACACGGTCCCTTATTCAGAACTGTGTACGATATGTGAACATCACAAATGAGTTTGAATGTCAAAAACTTTGGTTCGAATTTCCCTGGATACAGTGGTCATCCACATCATTGCATAATTTGGGTACACAAAGGATACTACAACACACCCACACTTCTTAATCGAGCAAGTTCGGCAATTAAATAGAGCTAGCTGACCTAAACATTACTCTAACAAATTAAAGATCGGTGCTCTTAATTAAACAAAACAAAGAGTACTACTACGGCTGGTGCTCATCGATCTCCGTCGCCGCCTCTATGTCCAGCTCGCGCCCGATGGTGTCTTGGGGAAGGGGCTCCATGGCATCAATTGCACCATACTCGGCAAGCATCTCGCCATCTGGATCTGCCGTATCTTTGGAATAGGCCGCCACGAGCTGGGCGTGGGCGGCCGTGATCTGGGGCTTTGGAGGGCTCCGTCATGGAAAGGTATGTCGCGCTGGAACAGACGGCTGCTCGAACTCTCTCGGCAATTGCCAACTCGTCCGCCATGGGTTACCGACCATTGTTGGAGAAGCTTCGTTCGATTTGTGGGTGACCGCCACGAGCTGGGTGTGGACGGCCTCGACATGGTCGTGGGCGGCCTTCATCAGGGCTAAGGCCGCCGCTCCGGAACGGATAGCTACTGTGCCACTCTCACCAATTGATATCCCCGAGGCAGATGCTGCTGCCACCGCCTGAGAAGCAACAACGGCTATTTGGGCTACCTTGGCCGCCCGGACGCAAATTGCGGTCGCCCTCACGAAGCTTGTTAGCACACGCCTAGCGGTTGCGGCCGCGCTCTCGCCGAAGAGCGCCGCCGAAGTTGCCCTTACAACGCGGGTCCATGTCCCCATATTTTAGCGGCGACGATTGAACAGTGAAATGATATTTTAGGAGCGCGCTAGTGTGCTTGACACTCTGACGGTGCTCCAAGATATTTTGTGATGCATCTCACACGGTTGGTGATAATAAACTATGTGTGATCTACTTGATTTTTCGTCTTGATTTGAGTTACGTAATGCGGTCACAGCTGCAAAGGTTGGTGTTTGAATTGCTAGAACTTTTATCTGCGGTGAACATGCAACTATAGGTGTGTCGTCAAAAAATTGGAATTATTCAGGGTTCGTTTGGACATTTTTATATATTAACTTGGTTTTGTAGGCATTTCAGGTGCATAATTCAAATTTGAACTACATGCACATGCTCCAATGCATATAAACGGGTTGAAAAATCAAATTTGTGTCCTTGGTTGCATGCTTAGGTCCCATGCAAGAAATGGGAATGAATGTCAAACACCTTGCAACCGTCACTCGGCTGCAAAAATTGAGATACCTGGTTTTTAAATTCTAGCAAATCCAAAACACATCTGAAATTCATGAAACTTGGCATGCTATCATGGAGCGGCATGAACATGTCGTGTAAATTTTTTGTCCCATTTGGGGCAGGTTTGGATATAAGCTTCTCACAAACCAGAGCTTCTCACAACAAGCGTGATGGTTTCGGTAGGGAACGTGCCACCTTTGGGGACGAAACGATATTTGTTGCCTCTTATTGCTTTCAAAATTTTTTCTAGTGTCAACATAGAACAACAGGAGTGTTTTGTTTAATTTTGGAATTTTTCGGGGTTCCTTTGGACATTTTTATACATTAACTTGGTTTTGTAGGCATTCCAGGTGCATAATTCAAATTAGAACTACATGCACATGCTCCAGTCCATATAAATTGGTTGAAAAATCAAATATGTGTCCTTCAATGCATGCTTAGGTCCCATGTAAGAAATGGGAATGAATTTCAAACACCCTGCCACCATCACTCGGCCACAAACATTGAGATACTTGGTTTTTACATTCTAGTAATCCAAAACTCGTCTAAAATTCATGAAACTTGGCATGCTATCATGGAGCAGCATCAACATGTCGTGGTAAAATTTTTGTCCCATTTGGGGCAGGTTTGGGTATAAGCTTCTCACAACAAGCGTCGTGGTTTCGGTAGGGAACGTGCCACCTTTGGGGACGAAACGATATCCGTTGCCTCTTATTACATTCAAAGTTTTTCTAGTGTCAACATAGAACAACATGAGTGTCGTGTTTAATTTTGGAATTTTTCGGGGTTCATTTGGACATTTTTATACATCAACTCGGGTTTCCAAGCATTTCAGGTGCATAATTCAAATTTGAACCACATGCACATGCTCCATTGCATATAAATTGGTTGAAAAATCAAATCTGTGTCCTTCGGTGCATGCTTAGGTCCCATGCAAGAAATGGGAATGAATTTCAAACACCCTGCCACCGTCACTCGGCCGCAAACATTAAGATACTTGGTTTTTAAATTCTAGTAAATCCAAAACTCGTGTGAAATTCATGAAACCGGGCATGCTATCATGGAGTGGCATCAACATGCCTTGGTAAAATGTTTGTCCCATTTGGGGCAGGTTTGGGTATAAGCTTCTCACAAACCAGAGCTTCTCACAACAAGCGTGATGGTTTCGGTAGGGAACGTGCCACCTTTGGGGACGAAACGATATTCGGTGCCTCTTATTGCTTTCAAAATTTTCTAGTGTCAACATAGAACAACAGGAATGTTGTGTTTAATTTTGGAATTTTTCGGGGTGCCTTTGGACATTTTTATACATTAACTGGGTTTCCCAGGCATTCCAGGTGCATAATTCAAATTTGAACTACATGCACATGCTCCAGTGCATATAAATTGGTTGAAAAATCAAAGCTGTGTCCTTCGGTGCATGCTTAGGTCTCATGCAAGAAATGGGAATGAATTTCAAACACCCTGCCACCGTCACTCAGTCGCAAACATTGAGATACTTGGTTTTTGAATTCTAGTAAATCCAAAACTCGTTTGAAATTCATGAAACTTGGCATGCTATCATGGAGCGGCATCAACATGCCATGGTAAAAATTTTGTCCCATTTGGTACAGGTTTGGATATAAGCTTCTCACAAACCAGAGCTTCTCACAACAAGCGTGACGGTTTCGGTAGGGAATGTGCCACCTTTGGGGATGAAACGATATACATTGCCTCTTATTGCTTTCAAAAATTTTCTAGTGTCAACATAGAACAACAGGAGTGTTGTGTTTAATTTTGGAATTTCTCGGGGTTCGATTGGACATTTTTATACATTAATTGGGTTTTTTAGGCATTTTATGTGCATAATTCAAATTTGAACTACATGCACATGCTCCAGTGCATATAAATTGGTTGAAAAATCAAATATGTGTTCTTCGGTGCATGCTTAGGTCCCATGCAAGAAATGGGAATTAATTTCAAACACCAGGGCACTGTTGATTGCCAACAAAATGTTGAGATACTTTGTTTTTAAATTCTAGTAAAGCCAAAACTCGTCTAAAATTCATGAAACTTGGCATGCTATAGTGGAATGGCACTCGACATGTTGTGGTATTTTTTGTGTCCATTTTGAGAGAAGGTGCACTAGAATAACAGCCAACAAAGGCATTTTGAAACAAATAGCTGCCACTGTAACATCTTAAATGTTTTGTATAATTTAAATTGTGTGCGTTCTGTTAACCATTCACGTGACGCCATGCCTCACTCTTTTGATGGCTAGGAGGTGCCGTGCAGATAGGTGCTTGACTAAATGGGAGGCGTGCGAGCTGTACTCCAATGTGGAGGCTCACCGGGAAGCGTGCAAGCTGTACGCCACATAGGCTCACCGGAAAGCGAGCCCTTTGACTTCCATTGCCACCCGCGTTTCTCACATCCTCTCCATTAATGGCGCGCAAGCCGCAGTTTAATACAGTTTTTAAATATAAAACACTCATCGCAAATGTTTTAGTTAGAACACCCGTATGCAAAACCGACAACTTTCCCAGGAAGCCAAGGGAAAATGTGCCTAGCAAGATTTGTGCAGCTCTTGATCACAAACGTTTTAGTTAGAACACCCATATGCAAACCAACAGCTTCCCCAGGAAGCCAAGTGAAAATGTGTCGAGCAGGATTTCTGCAGCTCTTGATCGCAAACGTTTTAGATAGAACACCCTTATGCAAAGTGAGATCTATGGTCTTCCCCCTTAAGTCGAGGGAAAATTTGTTCATCCCTTCAATTCAAACAGTTATTTTGGATGGCCCATGTGCAACCACGTACAAAAATTTTGGTAAGATTTGCATCTGTTATATTGGGTATGTTGCCATTTGTTGATCTAGTAACATTGCTATTTGTCAATCCTTGTAACACCGCGATTTGTCAAAATTTGCAGCTAAAATCACTAGCACTATCTAATTTTTGCAACTAAAATTCAGTAATTAAGCATAGATTTCATTCATAGATTAAGCAGTCGTTCTTAATTTATACAAACAGTTCAACTCGATAGCTGAACCGACCAAACTTTTCCCCAATTGTTTCCAACCATGTACTAAAATTGCTAGTTCAACTATATATACTAGCTAATTTTAAGTACGTTGTACAGTTCCACCACACATCTATAGTAAGATGAACTAAACAGAATAGCCCCTAAATACTAGTACTACAGAGGGGCTTTGTGCTACTTCCGGCAGCCTCTCCTCTACCGAGCGCGCTCAGTAAGAGGCAAAGGAGGAGGAGGAGCCTACCGACGAGGTGGACAAATGCAATGTGGTGCCTGCCGTTGCTGCACGTTCAGCGACGCTCGCCAACTCAAACGCCCACTACCACTACAGATGATCCCTCTCAAACTGGCGGGACTGCTTGTAGATCTCCTGATTCCTTGCCTCTGCGTTGGCGTGTTCTACGGCCACGGCTGCGGTAAGGTTCTTTGCGTGCTCGACGAAGCACTCCTCCTCCTCCCGCAGGAACTCAATGTAGCAGGCAAGGTCGTTGTCGCATGTGCGGGCCTCCACCTCCGCTTCCCTCCTTCGGGTGGCAGTGGTGGAGTGGGTGATGATCCCTGTGGTCAACGGTGGGCTGGCGGCCACGGCGACCGATGATGGGGTGGCGGCCACGACGGCCACCTCCCGCCTTCGGGACGCGGTGGTGGAGAGGGTGGTTGGCATTGAGTAGTTGCTTGCTCGAGATAAGTACAAGGTGGTCGGCATCGACCTCCAGTACACCGCCAGCCGTCCCGGCATAGATCAGAAGATTGCCGTCGCCCAGTTGTGTGTGCGCCATCATGTCCTCATCTACCACTACTGCATGGTCACAGAGCCTTGCGACCGTTTCAACAGGTTTGTCAACAGCACCGACTACAAGTTCGCCACGGTGGAAACCACCGACGATGTAAAAGCGCTCAGTGTTACAGGCTTGTCCTGCAAGAACCTTGTCGAAATCCATGATCACTACAGGGTCTAGGGAAGCACGAAGAAGGACTCCCTGGTCGGCCATCATCGACCCCTACTACAAAAAGATGAAGCAGGATGCCCAGAGAACAAGTCCCCTATCCTGGCATAGGGCCTGGATGCGGCAACTGGATGAACCTCACCTCAGGTTCACGGCCAAGAGTGTGTACACATGCTACGAGATGCACAGGCGGATCGTTGACATGAGGAAGTGCCTCGTTACCCAAATCGACGAGCACGGATCGAGCCACAAGCAGAGCAAGCGTCACAAGAAGTAGATGATGATCAGATGATCGTTTATGCTAGTTAATCATGCATGTAATATATAATTTACTTTATTGGTGTGTGGAAGTGTCATGTGTGTAGTAGCCACCTATGTAATTATGAATGTAATAGTTTACTTTGGTGTGTGCAAATGCCATGGTTGTAGTAGCCACCTATGTAAGTGGATGTTTAAATTTGGTTATGCAACCATGTCCTTATAAGTGTATATATATATGTTGTTGTTGTTCTATATGCAATCCCATCGCACAACACACACGTCTTATTAGCAGCAACCGTCTGTGTTATTATCGGTCTTCACACACGTTTCCGATTACAGACCTGTTTGTCGCGTATCACCCACATCTTGTTATATTGAACCGTTTATGTGAAGGAAATATGCCCTACAGGCAATAATAAAGTTGTTATTTATATTTCCTTATAGCATGATAAATGTTTATTATTCATGCTAGAATTGTATTAACCGGAAACTTAGTACATGTGTGAATACATAGACAAACAGAGTGTCACTAGTTTGCCTCTACTTGACTAGCTTGTTAAATCAATGATGGTTTTGTTTCCTAACCATAGGTATGAGTTGTCATTTGATTAACGGGATCACATCATTAGAGAATGATGTGATTGACTTGACCCATCCGTTAGCTTAGCACGATGATCGTTTAGTTTGTTGCTATTGCTTTCTTCATGACTTATACATGTTCCTATGACTATGAGATTATGCAACTCCCGAGTACCAGAGGAACACTTTGTGTGCTACCAAACGTCACAACGTAACTGGGTGATTATAAAGGTGCTCTACAGGTGTCTCTAATGGTACTTGTTGATTTGGCATAGATCGAGATTAGGATTTGTCACTCCGATTGACGGAGAGGTATCTTTGGGCCCTCTCGGCAATGCACATCACTATAAGCCTTGCAAGCATTGTGACTAATGAGTTAGTTGCGGGATGATGCATTACGGAATGAGTAAAGAGACTTGCGCGTAACGAGATTGAACTAGGTATGAGGATACCGATGATCGAATCTCGGGCAAGCAACATACCGATGATAAAGGGAACAACATATGTTGTTATGCGGTTTGACCGATAAAGATCTTCATAGAATATGTAGGAACCAATATGAGCATCCAGGTTCCGTTATTGGTTATTGATCGGAGACGAGTCTCGGTCATGTCTACATAGTTCTCGAACCCGTAGGGTCTGCATGCTTAAAGTTCGGTGACGATCGGTAATATGAGTTTATGTGTTTTGATGTACCAAAGGTAGTTCGGAGTCCCGAATATGATCACGGACATGACGAGGAGTCTCGAAATGGTCGAGACATAAAGATTGATATATTGGATGACTATGTTTGGACTTCAGAAGGGTTCCGGGCAAGTTCGGACAAATAGCGGAGTACCGGGGGGGTTACCGGAACCCCCCGGGGAGTGTAATGGGCCTATTGGGCCTTTGTGGAGAAGTGGAGGGGCGGCCAGGGAAGGCCGCGTGCCCCCTCTCCCTCTAGTCTGAATTTGACAAGGAAGGGGGGCGGCGCCCCCCTTTCCTTCCCCCTCTCTCCTCCTTCCCTCTCTCCTATTCCTACTCTTGGAAGGGTCGGAGTCCTACTACCGATGGGAGTAGGACTCCCCTTGGGGCGCGCCTAGGAGGGCCAGCCTCTCCCCCTCCTCCACTCCTTTATATACGGGGGAGGGGGGCACCCCATAGTGACACAAGTTGATCATGTGTGGTGCCCCCCTCCACCATAATCCACCTCGGTCATATCGTAGCAGTGCTTAGGTGAAGCCCTATGTCGGTAGCATCATCATCACCGTCATCACGCCGTCGTGCTGACGGAACTCTCCCTCAAAGCTCTGCTGGATCAGAGTTCGTGGGACGTCACCGAGCTGAACGTGTGCTGAACTCGGAGGTGCCGTACGTTCAGTACTTGGATCAGTCAGATCGTGAAGACATACGACTACATCAACTGTGTTCTCATCACGCTTCCTCTTATGGTCTACGAGGGTATGTGGATGATACTCTCCCCTCTCGTTGCTATGCATCACCATGATCTTGCGTGTGCGTAGGAATTTTTTTGAAATTACTACATTCCCAAACAGTGGCATCCGAGCCAGGTTTATGCGTAGATGTTATATGCACGAGTATAACACAAAGGAGTTGTGGGCATGGGTATATACATATTGCTTGCCATCACTAGTTGATTCTTGATTCAGTGGCATTGTTGGATGAAGCGTCCCAGACCGACATTACGTGTACGCTTACACGAGACTGGTTCTACCGACGTGCTTCGCACACAGGTGGCTAGTGGGTGTCTGTTTCTCCAGCTTTAGTTGTATCAGATTCAATGAACAGGGTTCTTTTGAAGATCAAAAAGCAATCACTATACCATGTTGTGGTTTTTGATGCGTAGGTAAGAACGGTTCTTGCTCTGCCCGTAGCAGCCACGTAAAACTTGCAACAACAAAGTAGAGCATATCTAACTTGTTTTTGCAGGGCATGTTGTGATGTGATATGGTCAAGACATGATTCTAAATTTTATTGTATGAGATGATCATATTTTGTAACACAATTATCGACAACTGGCAGGAGCCATATGGCTGTTGCTTTATTGTATGAAATGCAGTCGCCATGTAATTGCTTTACTTTATCGATAAGAGGTAGCGATAGTCGTGGAGGCAACAGTTGGCATGATGACAACGATGCTTCGATGGAGATCAAGGTGTCAAGCCGGTGATGATGGTGATCATAATGGTGCTTTGGAGATGAAGATCACAGGCACAAGATGATGATGGCCATATCATATCACTTATATTGATTGCATGTGATGTTTATCTTTTATGCATCTTATTTTGCTTAGATCGACGGTAGCATTATAAGATGATCTCTCACTAAATTTCAAGGTATAAATGTTCTTCCTGAGTATGCACCATTGCGAAAGTTCGTCGTGACAAGACACCACGTGATGATCGGGTGTGATAAGCTCTATGTTCACATACAATGAGTGAAGTCAGTTTTGCACATGCAGAATACTCGGGTTAAACTTGACGAGCCTAGCATATGCAGATATGGCCTCAGAACACTGAGACCGAAAGGTCGAGCGTGAATCATATAGTAGATATGATCAACATAGTGATGTTCACCATTGAGAACTACTCCATCTCACGTGATGATCGGACATGGTTTAGTTGATATGGATCACGTGATCACTTAGATGATTAGAGGGATGTCTGTCTAAGTGTGAGTTCTTAAGTAATATGATTAATTGAACTTTAATTTATCATGAACTTAGTACCTGATAGTATTTTGCACGTCTATGTTGTTGTAGATAGATGGCCCGTGTTGTTGTTCCGTTGAATTTTAATGCGGTCCTTGAGAAATCATAGTTGAAAGATGATGGTAGCAATTACATGGACTGGGTCCGTAACTTGTGGATTATCCTCATTGCCGCACAGAAGAATTACGTCCTGGAAGCACCGCTAGGTGCCAAACCCACTGCAGGAGAAAGACGAGATGTTATGAACGTCTGGCAGAGCGAAGTTGATGACTACTCGATAGTTCAGTGTGCCATGCTTTACGGCTTAGAACCGGGACTTCAACGATGTTTTGAACGTCATGGAGCATATGAGATGTTCCAGGAGTTGGAGTTAATATTTCAAGCAAATGCCCAGATTGAGAGATATGAAGTCTCCAATAAGTTCTACAGCTGCAAGATGGAAGAGAATAGTTCTGTCAGTGAGCATATACTCAAAATGTCTGGGTATAACAATCACTTGATTCAACTGGGAGTTAATCTTCCAGATGATAGTGTCATTGACATAATTCTTCAATCACTGCCACCAAGCTACAATATGCAAGGGATGGATAAGACAATTGACGAGCTCTTTGCGATGCTAAAGGCTGCGGAGGTAGAAATCAAGAAGGAGCATCAAGTGTTGATGGTCAGCAAGACCACCAATTTCAAGAAAAAGGGTAAAGGGAAGAAGGGGAACTTCAAGAAGAACATCAAGCCAGTTGCTTCTCAAGAGAAGAAACCCAAGTCTGGACCTAAGCCTGAGACTGAGTGCTTCTACTACAAAGGGACTGGTCACTGGAAGCGGAACTACCCCAAGTATTTGGCGGATAAGAAGGATGGCAAGGTGAACAAAGGTATATGTGATATACATGTTATTGATGTGTACCTTACTAATGCTCGCAGTAGCACCTAGGTATTTGATACTGGTTCTGTTGCTAATATCTGCAACTCGAAACAGGGGCTACGGATTAAGCGAAGATTGGCTAAGGATGAGGTGACGATGCGCGTGGGAAATGGTTCCAAAGTTGATGTGATCGCGGTCGGCACACTACCTCTACATCTACCTTCGGGATTAATTTTAGACCTGAATAATTGTTATTTGGTGCCAGCGTTGAGCATGAACATTATATCTGGATCTTGTTTGATGTGAGACGGTTATTCATTTAAATCTGAGAATAATGGTTGTTCTATTTATATGAGTAATGTCTTTTATGGTGATGCACCCTTGAAGAGTGGTCTATTTTTGATGAATCTCGATAGTAGTGATACACATATTCATAATATTGAAGCCAAAAGATGCAGAGTTGATAATGATAGTGCAACCTATTTGTGGCACTGCCGTTTAGGTCATATTGGTGTAAAGCGCATGAAGAAACTCCATTCTGATGGACTTTTGGAATCACTTGATTATGAATCACTTGGTACTTGTGAACCATGCCTCGTGGGCAAGATGACTAAAATGCCGTTCTCCGGAACTACGGAGCGAGCAACAGATTTGTTGGAAATCATACATACTGATTTATGTGGTCCAATGAATGTTGAGGCTCGCGGCGGGTATCGTTATTTTCTCACCTTCACAGATGATTTGAGCAGATATGGGTATATCTACTTGATGAAACATAAGTCTGAAACATTTGAAAAGTTCAAGAACTTCAGAGTGAAGTGGAAAATCATCGTAACAAGAAAATAAAGTTTCTACGATCTGATCGAGGAGGAGAATATTTGAGTTATGAGTTTGGTCTTCATTTGAAACAATACCGAACCTCGTAGGTCAACTAGAGTAAGATCCGCATCAGAGTGGTACGGTAATCCTGTTCTGGAAGTCATGTTACTTGACCATGACGAACCTACGAACTATGAGGAAGCTATGATGAGCCTAGATTCCGTAAAATGGCTTGAGGCCATGAAATCTGAGATGGGATCCATGTATGAGAACAAAGTGTGGACTTTGGTTGACTTGCCCGATGATCGGCAAGCCATTGAGAATAAATGGATCTTCAAGAAGAAGACTGACACTGACGGTATAGTTACTGTCTACAAAGCTCGACTTGTTGTGAAAGGTTTTCGACAAGTTCAAGGAGTTGACTACGATGAGACCTTCTCACCCGTAGCAATGCTTAAGTCCGTCTGAATCATGTTAGCAATTGCCGCATTTTATGATTATGAAATTTGGCAAATGGATGTAAAGACTGCATTCCTGAATGGATTTCTGGAAGAAAAGTTGTACATGATGCAACCTGAAGGTTTTATCGATCCAAAGGGTGCTAACAAAGTGTGCAAGCTCCAGCGATCAATCTATGGACTGGTGCAAGCATCTCGGAGTTGGAATAAACGTTTTGATAGTGTGATCAAAGCATATGGTTTTATACAGACTTTTGGAGAAGCCTGTATTTAGAAGAAAGTGAGTGGGAGCTCTGTAGCATTTCTAATATTATAGTGGATGACATATTATTGATTGGAAATGATATAGAATTTCTAGATAGCATAAAAGGATACTTGAATAAGAGTTTTTCAATGAAAGACCTCGGTGAACACTACAAAAAAACACACTTCCGTGATGTTACATGTTTGTCACAGTAGGTCATGTTTTCTGTCATGCATGTACATCCATGACAATTTTCTAACAGAATCAAGATAGTCATACATGTGCTGTCATAGAAGTGTTACATGACATTACCAAAATTATCATCACGGGAGTGTCCACTTCCATGACGATAAATCGTGCATCACAGAAGTGCTTTCGTCAAGGGTGACCAACACGTGGCATCCACTGTAACGGAACGCCGTTAAGCTATCGAGTCCGGTTTTGGATCCGATAACCTGCTAACAGCCCCGACCAATGGGGATTTTCCACGTGTAAAATCATCATTGGCTGGAGGAAACACGTGTCGGCTCACCGTTGGGACAGATGTCATCCACTCATTGGACCGAAGGCGCCTATGATATGTCGACACGTGGCACGACCAAACAGAGGCCCATTCCTGTGAAAAGGCCGGCCCGTTTGACTTGGTCAAAAGGTGGCGGGCCGGCCCACGGAAAGCCTGTTAACGGCTTGTTCGCATATAGCCCATTTACAACCAGCTAACCCAGGGCCCATTATGACCTATCCGAATTAGGCCCAGTAGCGTCATCTGGGCCGTCCAATATGATTCCATCCCATTTTAAGCTCCGGCCCATGTATGTCCCATGACGTCTTTCGGCCCATATGAGGCCCTTTGTAACTCTTGGCCCATTAATGGCCAGTGGTGAAACTAGCCCGTACTGAACAGTGTATCACTTTATACCCATTAACGGCCCATTAATCCAATGGGCCATTTGCAGCCCATGTTATCTTTCGGCCTTCTCAGGGCCCATTTATTCTTGGGCTCATTTCCAGCATTCGGTTACTTACGGCTCGTTACTGCCATTTTCTGCTTGTGGGCCAAATTCAGCCCGTGGTTACAGTCGGCCCGTTTGTGGCCCGTTAATACGTTGGGACGTTTTCATAGCGTCATCAAATATGGCCTATTAACGACGGCCCGTTATGTAGGCCCATGAACGGACGACTCCAACTCTAGCCCGTTTATGGCCATAATGCGGTCTGTTTTTGGACCATGTTTGTGTTGGAGATATGCCCTAGAGGCAATCATGTATGATGATATTTCCTATGTGTTTATGAATAAAGATAGTCCTTGGGCATTATCAATGATGTGTATCACCAAGTACGTGACTTGTTTGTGGGACTATGCATTGTATGATGACTGTCCTAAAAGGTCCCTAGTCGAAAGGGTTGTGTGGACGCGCAGCCAACTAGACTAGCATATGACATGGTTGATGGCTTGGTCTCACTAGCCATGGAGCATTGGATGCTAACCGGATAATATGGACTTGGAAGGATCTGGTCGGATTCGACGTAGTCGGATCCGAGTCGAGATAAGGTCCGAGTCGGACAGACCCAACTATGAGACGCATCGATATGTCATCTGTGAGTCTCTAGTACAACATATGTTCTATGTCCTAAGACCTGAGCTGACGAATGTACTCGGGATGGTGACAGACTTGCTTTGGGCTGATGTAACAACCACGATGCGGCTATATCTCCCACGTGTCGGGGCACGACTTAGAGGCATAACTGCATTGTAGGTAATGTCGCAAGAGGGGTAATCTTTACACATCCCATGTACTGAATAAGGAAAGAGGTACATAGTTGGCTTACAATCGCCACGTCACACAATGCATAAATAATATCAATACAATCATCCAAATACAAACAAGGTCCGACTATGGAACCAAAATAAAGACAACCCCAAATGCATAATGTCCCCGATCGCCCCAACTGGGCTCCACTACTGATCATCTGGGAAGGAAACGTAGTATCGTCCTGAATCCTCATCGAACTCCCACTTGAGCTCAGTCGTATCTCTTGGAGCGGTATGATCGGTCCTTGCATCTAGTTTTTGAAGTAATCTGTGAGTCACGGGGACTCAGCAATCTCACACCCTCGTGATCAAGACTATTTAAGGTCATAGGTAGAGTATAAGGTATGAGGAGGAGCTGCAGCAAGCACTAGCATATATGGAGGCTAACATACGCAAAAGAGAGAGAGAAGAGAAAGGCAAGGCAAGGTCGATAAACTATGATCAAGAAGTGATCCTAGAACAACCTACATTCAAGCATAACACGAGACCGTGTTCTCTTCCCGGACTCCGCTGAAAAGAGACCCTCACGGCCACACACACTCTGTTGATTCATTTTAATTAAGTTAAGTTTTAGGTTTTCTACAACCGGACATTAACAAATTCCCATCTGCCCATAATCGCGGGCATGGTTTTCGAAAGATCAAAACCCTGCAGGGGTGTCCCAGCTTAGCCCATCACAAGCTCTCACGGTCAATGAAGGATATTCCTTCTCCCAAGACAATCTGATCAGACTTGGAATCCCGGTTACAAGACATCTCGACAATGGTAAAACTAAACCAGCAAAGCCGCCCGAATGTGCCGACAAATCCCGATAGAAGCTGCACATATCTCGTTCTCAGGGCACACTGGATGAGCCAGACGTCGGGTTGGCTTAGACCTTGGTTGCCCAGGGGGCACCGGACATCGCTCAGGTTGGACCAACACTTAGAGAAGCACTGGCCCGGTGGGGTTAAAATAAAGATGACCCTTGAGTCCGCGAAACCCAAGGGAAAAAGGCTAGGTGGCAAATGGTAAAACCAAGGTTGGGCCTTGCTGGAGGAGTTTTATTCAAGGCGAACTGTCAAGGAGATCCCATTATAACCCAACCGTGTAAGGAACGCAAAATCAAGGAACATAACACCGGTATGACGGAAAACTAGGGCGGCAAGAGTGGAACAAAACACCAGGCATAAGGCCGAGCCTTCCACCCTTTACCAAGTGTATAGATGCATTAAAGTAAACAAGATATAATAATGATATCCCAACAAATATCCATGTTCCAACAAGGAACAAACTCCAATCTTCACCTGCAACTAGCAACACTATAAGAGGGGCTGAGCAAAGAGGTAACATAGCCAAACAACAGTTTGCTAGGACAAGGTGGGTTAGAGGTTTGACATGGCAATATGGGAGGCATGATAAGCAAGTGGTAGGTATCGTAGCATAGGCATAGCAATAGAGCGAGCATCTAGCAAGCAAAGATAGAAGTGATTTCGATGGTATGGTCATCTTGCCTGCAAAGTTCTCCGAGTTGACGTTAGCTTGATCCTCGTAAACGTTCTCAACGGGCTCCTCGATCACGTACTCGTCTCCCGGCTCTACCCAAAGCAAGAATACAAGCAAAGGGAACCGCAATCAACCACGGTGCAATGCACAAGAAACATGATGCAAAACATGGCATGATATGCGGGATGTGAAATGCAATGCATATGCATGTTTCGGAAAGGAAATATTGAACCTGGCCTCAACTTGGAAAACCAAGAGTGCCGCTGGAAAGATGAGTTGATTTTAGTCGAAATCTATATAAAGATCACCGGAATCGGATGCACGGTTTGCAAATGGCAAGCAAAACAAATATGGCACCGATCTGCAATTAAGAGCACGAGGCCATCTAAATGCATCAAGAACAACAAGCTACTGCACTCTAACATAACAACAAAGCACATGGCAGTGATCCACTCAAGATGCTTGACAAAAGATGAACACTGAGCTACAGCTAATTCACTCAATAGCAGGTTCAAACAAGCATGGCAAAAGTGCAAAAGATAACAGGTTACAGACTTTGTGAAAATAACATGTCAGGAATTTAACATCTGGAATCAATGTTTAGAGCAAGATAACAACGTGCTACAGGAACCTAACATGGCAAAGCCAGGCATGGCATGAAGCTACTCAAAGCATACAACGAAAGTCCCTTATTGACCATAAGCCAAAAGGGATCAGAAAATACAATGGCAACCATGTGAACATAGCAACTCTCGTTAACAGATTCAGACTTAGCAGAAAACTGGAACATGGCAAAACATATTCACGTAGGCATGTTTGCGAGCTCGAAGCACTCACCACAAGGCATTGCATGACAAACTAAGCATACACCCAGCAAGTAGACATGATAAATAAGCTAACCATGGCAAGAACACACTCATAGCATGCAAGGATAAACTATAATAACCTCGGCAAAAATGCTTAACACGTAAACATTCTGCCAGGAACATTTTATAGCAAAAGTAGAGCTCGATTGAGTCAAGCTAGGGTGCTCCATAATTACGAGAGCTACTTTGCATGCTGGTGCTAGTCACCACAAAGATCACAAAAATACATGGCATACACCCCTGTAAAGATGGCATGGCATACTTCAAAACACATTAAACATGGAAAAAATGACAAATGTCCAATCTCTGATAAGAATCTGAAACTAACATTGCATAGCACTCTTGCAACAGCATTTAGGGCATCAAGATGAGCTCAAATGAACATGGTGCAATGGAATGAAATGAAGTGCTCGTCGAGACGAACAATTTGAGAAGCTACACGCCCGAAACAGAGCTACGAATGATGAGTTATGATGCGATGAAGAATGCAAAAAAATACTGGGACTTAGGGAAAAAGTCAACCCTCTCTCAGATCTAGGGTTCTTCGCGGGCGCGCGAACCGAGGAACTCCGGCGAGGGAACTTGCTCCGACGTGGTATGCAGGCGAGGGGGAGGCTGGAGGAGGGCGGATCCGGCCCTCCCGAGATGCGCCGGCGACGAGGGGGCACTGGACGGCGGGGGCGGCGACTCCTGCGGCGGAGGAGGCGAGGCGACGAGCGGCGATGGCGGCCGCGGTGGCCGTACTTGGCGTCCGGCGAGGAAGAGGAAACGGCGGCGCGGCAGAGGGGCGGCGCCGGGCGGCAGGGCGGCGAGATCGGGCAGCGGGGACGAACGGGCCTCAAGGGCCCTCCCTGGGCTCGGCGGGCCGGCGGCGGAGGGAGGCGGCCGGGCGAATGACGAGGCGCCATGTGGCGGTGGCGGCGCGGGTGGGACACATCTCGCCCGAAGCGGACGCGTCCAGCGGCGGGAGGTGGGAGGAGACTAGGTTTAGGGTTGGAGTGGATTTGGGATTTTCGTGGGAGATGCCTTTTATAGGTAGAGGGAGCTAGGAGGATCCAAATTGAGCACGGTTTGCAGCCACGCGATCGTGATCAAACGACCGAGATGATGGAGGGGTTTAGGTGGGTTTTGGGCCACTTTGGAGAGGTGTTAGGCTGCAACACACACGAAGCCTTTACGGTTCCTTGGTTAACCGTTGGAGTATCAAACGAAGTCCAAATGGCACGAAACTTGACAGGCGGTCTACGGGTAGTAAACCCAGGCCGCTTGGCAAGTCTCGGTCCAATCCAAGAACGTTTAACACCCACACACGAAAAAGAGACAAAAGGGAACACCTGAGGACATAGGAGCGCCGGAATGCAAAATGGACAATGCGGAAAATGCTCGGATGCATGAGACGAACACGCATGCAAATGCGATGCACATGATAACATGATATGAGATGCATGACAAAGACAAAAGCAACATGAAGACAAAAACCCAACAACGAGGAAATAACATAACTTAGTGCCGGAAATGGCAAGAGTTGGAATACAAATATGGCAAGTTACATATGGGGCGTTACAACACTCCACCACTATGAAAGGATCTCGTCCCGAGATCTAGGACTGGAAAAACTCCCGGTACTCGGAACGGAGGTGGTCCTCGCGTTCCCAGGTGACTTCACGGTCGGAATGATGCGACCACTTCACTTTCAGGAATTTGATAGACTTGTTGCGAGTCTTGCACTCAGTTTCTTGAAGAATAGCAACGGGGTGCTCATGATAAGACATGTCTTCTTGGAGATCAATCTCTTCAAAGTTGATGGTGCGGTCAGGAGTCTTGAAACACTTGCGAAGCTGAGACATGTGAAACACGTCATGCACGTTTGCAAAGTTGGATGGAAGCTCAAGTTGATAGACGAGATCGCCTCTTTTGCCAATGATCTTGAAAGGACCCACGTATCTAGGGGAAAGCTTCCCTTTGATACCGAAGCGATGAGTACCTTTCATTGGAGAGACGCGGAGGTAGACATGGTCTCCGATCTCGAAAGCCAAGTCACGATGCTTGCTATCATAGTAACTCTTCTGGCACGATTGCGCAGCTTTGAGATTTTCACGAATGACTTTGCACATTTCTTCAGCCTCTGTGATCAAGTCATTGCCAAGAAGTTGGCGTTCACCAGTCTCTGACCAGTTAAGAGGAGTACGACACTTTCTGCCATAGAGAATATCGAATGGGGCCTCGCCCGGACTCGCTTGAAAGCTGTTGTTGTAGGAGAACTCGGCATATGGAAGACAATCTTCCCACTTCATACCAAAAGAAATGACACATGCCCTGAGCATATCTTCAAGAATTTGATTGACTCACTCGACTTGGCCACTGGTTTGAGGATGAAAAGCTGTGCTGAAGCGAATGTTGGTGCCCATGGCCTTCTGAAAAGAATCCCAAAACTTAGAGATGAAGATGCTTCCACGATCTGAAGATATCAACTGCGGAATGCCGTGCAGAGAGACAATCCTGGAGGTATATAGCTCTGCCAACTGAGCTGCTGTGATAGAGTCTTTGATAGGAAGAAAATGAGCCACTTCAGTGAGCTTGTCGATGACAACGAAGATAGCATCATTTCGACGCTTGGACTTTGGAAGTCCAGTCACGAAGTCCATCTCAATATGGTCAAATTTCCATTCTGGAATGGCAAGAGGTTGGAGGAGACCAGCTGGTCGTTGGTGTTCTGCTTTCACTCTTCTACAGACATCACATTCATTCACAAACTGAGCAATCTCGCGCTTCATTTGAGTCCACCAATACGACTGCTTGAGGTCATGGTACATCTTTGTACTTCCAGGGTGAATAGAGAGGAGTGAATTGTGAGCTTCGTTCATAATGACTTTACGAAGGTCACCCTTAGGAACAACAATGCGATCCTCGAAGAGTAGAGTATCCTTGTCATCAAGACGATATCACTTGTACTTGGGTTGACTCTTGGCAATCCCAATCTTCACCTTCTTCACCATAGCATCAAGAAGTTAAGCCTCACGAATCTGATCTTCGAAAGTAGGAGAGACTTGGAGGTTGGCAAGGAATCCTTAAGGAACAACTTGGAGATTAAGTTTGCGGAAAGCTTCACAAAGCTCTGGTTGGTTGGGCTTGATAATCAAACTATTACAGTAAGCCTTCCTGCTCAATGCATCACCAATAACATTGGCCTTGCTTGGAGTATATTCAATACTTGCATTATACTCTTGAATCATTTCGACCAAATGAGTCTGCCTAAGGTTGAGGTTTGGCTGAGTGAAGATGTACTTGAGACTCTTATGATCAGTGAAGATGTCCACTTTTCTTCCCAACAAGAGATGTCTCCATGTTAAAAGAGCATGGACAACTGCGGCCAACTTGAGGTCATGAGTGGGGTAGTTCTTTTCGTTGGGCTTCAACTGGCGAGAGGTATAGGCCACAACTTTCTTCTCTTGCATCAACACTGCACCGAGACCTTGAAGGGAAGCATCACAGAAGACCTCGAACGGTTTGGATTCATCAGGAGGAGTTAGAACTGGAGAAGTGACTAACTTCTCTTTGAGGGTGTTGAAAGCTATGTCACATTCAGGCGAGCAGGCATACTTCACATGCTTCTGGAGGAGGTTGGAAAGAGGCTTCGCGATCTTAGAGAAGTTCTCAACGAACCTTCGACAATAGCTTGCGAGCCCAAGGAAGTTGCGGAGTTGCTACACGTTCTGAGGCGGTTCCCAATTCACAATTGCAGACACCTTCTTAGGATTAACAGCTATGCCCTTGGCGGAGATGATATGCCCAAGGTAGAGAACCTCATCAAGCCAAAACTCGCACTTTTAAAACTTCACATAGAACTGATGTTCTCTGAGTTTATCCAGCACCAACCTCAAGTGCTTGGCATGATCCTCCTTCTTCTTGGAAAAGACCAAAATGTCATTGAGATAGACAAAGACGAAGTCATTTGTGTAGGCGTTGAAGATGAAGTTCATCATGCGAGAGAATGTTGGAGGAGCATTGACGAGGCCGAAAGACATGACAGTGTATTCATATGAACCATAGCTTGTTCTGAATGCTGTCTTGGGGATATCCTCTTCACGAATGCGAATCTGATGATAGCCCATATGGAGGTCAAGCTTTGAGAATACTTGAGCACCTTTGAGTTGTTCGAAAAGCTCATTGATGTTGGGAAGTGGGTACTTGTTCTTTATGGTCTTCTTGTTCAATGGACGGTAGTCGACACAAAGTTGGTCCGTTCCATCCTTCTTCTTGACAAAAAGAACACCACAACCCCATGGAGAAGAACTTGGTCGGATGAGACCCATACGCTCTTGAATATCGAGTTGCTTCTTCAGCTCCTTCAACTCTTCGGGTCCAAGCTTGTAAGGACGTTTGCAAACAGGTTCCGTGCCAGGCTCAAGATCGATGACGAATTCAACTGGCCGGTGAGGAGGCATTCCTGGAAGCTCTTCTGGAAAGACGTCTTGATATTCACAAACGACTGGAATCTGAGAAATGGCATCCAACTCGCCCTTCTCATTGAGAAAAAACAGTCGAATTGTATCATCACGAGCGGCAAAAACGATTACATCCTCAGACGAATGTGTCAATTGAATCTGCCTGGCAGCACAATCAAGCTGAGGCTTGTGCTTAGAAAGCCAGTCCATTCCGAGAATAAGATCAATATCTGAGTTACCAAGGACCATTGGAGAATACATAAACTTATAGTCACCCAACGTGATAGAAACATCTAGAACCACATAGCTTGCGTGCAAGCATTTACCCGGTGAGACAACTGCTAACGGACTATGCAAATCTTGGAAAACCAACTCATGCTTAGATGCAAATGGTCTCGAGATGAAACAATGCGATGCACCAGTGTTAAAAAGAACTTTTGCAGGAATATCGTTAACAAGAAGGTTACCAATGATCACATCTAACGAGTCCTCTGCCTGAGCTGCGTTCATCAAGTTGACCTTTGCAAACTTGGGATTATGCTTGACCACTGCGGTGCTAGCAGATCTCACAGGAGGAGGAGGAAGATGCCTCTGATTGAAGCATTTGTTGGCATAGTGACCCTTCTGCTGACACTTGTTGCACGTGACCTCTGAAAGCGGGCGGTGATACGGAGCACTTGATCTTGGAGCATGAGACGAAGTCTTGTTCTGAAAGCCTGGGTTGGGTGGGTGGGAAGATCCATTGCCACCTTTGCCCTTCTGCTGATAAGGCTGACGGAACGGAGGAGGAGGAGGCAACCAATACTTTTGCTGCTTAGTTGCCACTTGAGTTGTGGAAGAAGGAGTTGCATCCCTGACTCGTTTCTTGGAAGCATCGCACTTGAGTTGAGCAGTCTCTTGTTAAAGTGACATGTTGTAAAACTCATCGTACTTCTTCGGCTCAAAAAGCACGAGAGCTAGTTGAAGATCTTCTCTGAGGCCACCTCTGAACTGATAAATCATGCTCTTCTCGTCAGGGACATCTTGCTTAGCGAAATGAGCGAGCTTCTGGAACATGATGTTATACTGGTAAACAGACAAGCTGCCTTGCTTCAGATTGCGGAACTCCTCACGCTTCCTCTCAACAACACTCTAAGGAATGTGGTGAGCTTTGAAGTCTTGACGGAATTCATCCCAGGTAATCAGACGACCTCCTCTAGAATCTTTGTATTGCTGATACCACTCTGTAGCTTGGTCTTTGAGTTGGAACAAGGCAAACTTGACAAAGTCCTCAGGCCTGACGTTGCTGCACTCGAAATGCTTGCAGATATCCATGAGCCAATCATCAGTGTCTGTTGCCTCAACACAGTTACTGAAGGTCTTTGGCTGGTTTGCGAGGAACTGGTTGAGTGTAGCAAACTGATTCTGATTGTTGCCATGGCCTTGATTTCCTTGGTTGCGCTCTTGCAAGAGTTGCATAAGCATCTGCCTGTTGGCATTGGTAGCAGCCAACACAGCTTGCCATGCCTCCGAAGGTGGAGGTGGTGGCAACGGTTCAGGATTCTGACGCGTTGGAGGAGCCATCCTGAAGAGGGTGACATCCGTTAGCATCTTGACAGACATATATTCAAGCTGAATCAAATGGATCGAAATTGCAACATATAGTCTTAACATTCGAACAAGAATGAACGAATGCATTCCAAATTAAATGGTCACACTTCCATAAATTGAGAAGCCACTTAGATAGAGGTAGATGAATAAACAAAACAAGGTACGAACATGAACAAATACTTGGTAAGGATTACCCAATCACAAACCAAATATTCGCGGAAGAAATACTAGAGCTACATGAATTCCCACCTATGAAACAACCGAAATTTTTCTCGGATATGCAATCAGGTGTTGGGGATACAGGGGAAGCATAATATCTCACCTAAAGCTAGCAAATCCTACATCCAGCTGTATCCATTCTTCAACACATAACCAAGAAACCTTCAGAAATCATTTACCTCAACCTTCGAAAAGCATCCGTTATACAAGTTATGGCGATACTCCCGAACTCCCGCCCCAGTACTGGGTGGCGTCAAGGTTATCTCACCAACAACTGCATAAAAGAGATTTTCGATGTCGGCGAAACTCAGGTATTCCAGAACTGCAACGATAAAATTGTGACGACAACACCTCGGAGCTCAACTCCCACAACCCCTAAATGTCAGGAGGCACCAAGAACAATGTTCTCGTCACAAAACCATCGGAATGATTCCAATATACCCGCGTGATCCTAAATTTTTTTGGGTGAAATTTGAGAAGAGAAGAGTCAAAACTCTACGTCAGGATGCCTCACCAGAGCGACGAAGGGACTGAGGAGTAAACAGAATCCTACTCTCTGATATATATAATCCTAAATGACTCAAAACATTTTTCTAGACTCAACAACGCCAATGATTCGATCAAGCATGGGGGCTCCTAAGTCAGAGAAGGCTTTGATTACCAACTTGTAACACCCATGATGCGGCTATATCTCCCACGTGGCAGGGCACGACTTAGAGGCATAACCGCATTGTAGGCAATGTCGCAAGAGGGGTGATCTTTACACATCCCATGTACTGAATAAGGAAAGAGGTACATAGTTGGCTTACAATTGCCACGTCACACAATGCATAAATAATATCAATACAATCATCCAGATACAAACAAGGTCCGACTACGGAACCAAAATAAAGACAACCCCAAATGCATACTGTCCCCGATCGCCCCAACTAGGCTCCACTACTGATCGTCTGGGAAGGAAACGTAGTATCGTCCTGAGTCCTCATCGAACTCCCACCTGAGCTCAGTCGTATCTCCTGGAGCGGTATCATCGGTCCCTGCATCTGGTTTTTGAAGTAATCTGTGAGTCACGGGGACTCAGCAATCTCACACCCTCGCGATCAAGACTATTTAAGCTCATAGGTAGAGTATAAGGTATGAGGAGGAGCTGCAACAAGCACTAGCATATATGGTGGCTAACATACGCAAAAGAGAGCGAGAAGAGAAAGGCAAGGCACGGTCGATAAACTATGATCAAGAAATGATCCTAGAACAACCTACGTTCAAGCATAATATGAGACCGTGTTCTCTTCCCGGACTCCGCTGAAAAGAGACCCTCACGGCCACACACACTCTATTGATTCATTTTAATTAAGTTAAGTTTTAGGTTTTCTACAACCAGACATTAACAAATTCCCATCTGCCCATAACCGCGGGCACGGTTTTTGAAAGTTCAAAACCCTGCAGGGGTGTCCCAACTTAGCCCATCACAAGCTCTCACGATCAACGAAGGATATTCCTTCTCCCAAGACAATCCGATCAGACTCGGAATCCTGGTTACAAGACATCTCGACAATGGTAAAACTAAACCAGCAAAGCCGCCTGAATGTGCCGACAAATCCCGATAGGAGCTGCACATATCTCATTCTTAGGGCACATCGGATGAGCCAGACGTCGGGTTGGCATAGACCCTGGTTGCCCAGGGGGCACCGGACATCGCTCAGGTTGGACCAACACTTAGAGAAGCACTGGCCCGGTGGGGTTAAAATAAAGATGACCCTTGAGTCCGCAAAACCCAAGGGAAAAGGCTAGGTGGCAAATGGTAAAACCAAGGTTGGGCCTTGCTGGAGGAGTTTTATTCAAGGCGAACTGTCAAGGGGTTCCCATTATAACCCAACCATGTAAGGAACGCAAAATCAAGGAACATAACACCGGTATGACAGAAAAATAGGGCGACAAGAGTGGAACAAAACACCAGGCATAAGGCCAAGCCTTCCGCCCTTTACCAAGTGTATAGATGCATTAAAGTAAACAAGATATAATAATGATATCCCAACAAATATCCATGTTCCAACAAGGAACAAACTCCAATCTTCACCTGCAACTAGCAACGCTATAAGAGGGGCTGAGCAAAGCAGTAACATAGCCAAACAACGGTTTGCTAGGACAAGGTGGGTTAGATGTATGACATGGCAATATGGGAGGCATGATAAGCAAGTGGTAGGTATCGTATCATAGGCATAGCAATAGAGCGAGCATCTAGCAAGCAAAGATAGAAGTGATTTCGAGGGTATGGTCATCTTGCCTGCAAAGTTCTCCGAGTTGACGTTAGCTTGATCCTCGTAAACATTCTCAATAGGCTCCTTGATCACGTACTCGTCTCCCGGCTCTACCCAAAGCAAGAACACAAGCAAAGGGAACCGCAATCAACCATGGTGCAATGCACAAGAAACATGATGCAAAACATGGCATGATATGCGGGATGTGAAATGCAATGCATATGCATGTTTTGGAAAGGAAAGATTGAACCTGGCCTCAACTTGGAAAACCAAGAGTGCCGCTGGAAAGATGAGTTGATTTCGGTCAAAATTGATATAAAGATCACCGGAATTGGATGCACGGTTTGCAAATGGCAAGCAAAACAAATATGGCACCGATCTGCGATTAACAGCACGAGGCCATCTAAATGCATCAAGAACAACAAGCTACTGCACTCTAACATAACAACAAAGCACATGGCAGTGATCCACTCAAGATGCTTGACAAAAGATGAACACTGAGCTATGGCTAATTCACTAAATAGCAGGTTCGAAAAAGCATGGCAAAAGTGCAAAAGATAACAGGTTACAGACTTTGTGAAAATAACATGTCAGGAATTTAACATCAGGAAGCAATGTTTAGAGCAAGATAACAACATGCTACAGGAACCTAACATGGCAAATCCAGGCATGGCATGAAGCTACTCAAAGCATACAACAAAAGTCCCTTACTGACCATAAGCCAAAAGGGATCAAAAAATACAATGGCAACCATGTGAACATAACAACTCTCGTTAATAGATTCAGACTTAGCAGAAAACTGGAACATGGCAAAACATATTCATGTAGGCATGTTTGCGAGCTCGATGCACTCACCACAAGGCATTGCATGACAAACTAAGCATACACCCAGCAAGTAGACATGATAAATAAGCTAACCATGGCAAGAACACACTCATAGCATGCAAGGATAAGCTATAACAACCTCGACAAAAATGCTTAACATGTAAACATTCTGCCAGGAACATTTTGTAGCAAAAGTAGAGCTCGGTTGAGTCAAGCTAGGGTGCTCCATAATTGCAAACAAAGACATGTATGGATAGAGCGTAACATTATCTCAAAATCATCCTTACTAAACATGCTCAAAAGAGGCATGGATCACTCTATAGCAACAAGAATACATGGCATAAAAATATTATCAGGGAAAACACTTGGAAGATTTCTAAGTCCCTGAAATCAGCAACATTACGAGAGCTACTTTGCATTCTTGTGCTAGTCACCGCAAATATCACAAAAATACATGGCATACACCCCTGTAAAGATGGCTTGGCATACTTCAAAACACATGTAGGGCTCAAGTTCATAGGAGGCACACATTAAACATGGAAAAAAATGACAAATGTCCAATCTCTGGTAAGAATCTGAAACTAACAATGCATAGCACTCTTGCAACAGCGTTTAGGGCATCAAGATGAGCTCAAATGAACATGGTGCAATGGAATGAAATGAAGTGCTCGTCGAGGCGAACAATTTGACATGCTACACGCCCGAAACGGAGCCACGGATGATGAGTTATGATGCGATGAAGAATGCAAAAAACTACTGGGACTTAGGGAAAAAGTCAACCCTCTCTCAGATCTAGGGTTCTTCGCGGGCGCACGAACCGAGGAACTCCGGCGA